>NC_038250.2:10981510-11216945 GCF_000004515.6 Glycine max
TAAACAATGCTCACCGATGAAGACGAAGAACCATTTGTTGTGAAAGCAGGCACTTCAGTACCTTTTTTATATTTTAAGCAGAAGAGTGAGAGAAGGTTATACATGTGTTATTAAAATTTGCAAACTTTTTAAGAGAATAATATCCAATATAATTATTACATTATAATAAAAAATATTTTTGGGACAATTAATTAAAATTGATTTATAAAATAATCAATTGATTGATTTGAATTTAAAATTCAATTGTTTTATCAGACAATCAATTAAAATTGAAAAATGAAAATATAATTAGTTTTTTAATATTAAAAATAAAGTATTCCATGGATTGATATCTATTTATGGGCACAGATCAATTGATTTAATTGATCAAAGTGAAATCAATCAAAAGTTGGTAAAGGTTATATAAACAAAAAATAAATTTTAATTGGTTGTAATTTTGATTGATCTCACGCATAAAAAAATTAATTACGCAATTAATATGCGATAAACTTGATATGAAAAACGTGATACATATTTAACGCTTGATATGAAAAAGGTGATACATATTTAACGCTTGATATGTGTACTGACACATAGTCATCAACTAACATATTGATTGGTATCATGAATACACATTTAGTTTTTATTATTGTTTTTAATGATATAAATGATATATCAATATAACTGGCATAAATAAAAAATATTTTACTTTTTTAACTTTGAGAAAGAACATGAGGTTTTTTTTTTTCTTTCAAAATATACCTTCTCATTCCTATGTTTTGTAAAATACACATGTTTTTGGAAAAATTTTCAATATACATCATTTTCATGCAGCCTTGGAAAGTCGGATTTGGTCATCTTGACTTTCGTACGATTCTTATTTTTTTTAATTAACTTGTATGTTTAAATTTTAATTTTAATTTAAATTATTAAAATAATACAAATATTATAATATATAAATATATTTTTAATTGATTTTAAAAAAAATTATTAAAATAATTTTTATTAATAAGAAAATAATATTATTAAATATAATTACTTTTCTTGTATTATTTAATTTATATAAGACATTTTGTAGGTGAATATTTTTTTTTAAATCTGAATTTTGTCTAATAATATATTTGCTTTAGTAAAAAAATTAAAACTTTTAACATTATTATGTTACTAAATATAATTTGTTTAAAAGTGATAATACTTTTTGTTGCCGGCAAATTTTATATTTTTTTCTATATTTTCTATCATGTTCGTCGTCTTCCTCCATCTCAATAGGAATGCGAATTGAAACCAGACGATCATCTGCAGTCTTCTTTTTCCTTGGATCAGGACCCATTGATCTCTTTCATATTCTTGCAACATTAATTCGTGTGGCAGTCAGAGTTGTCATAAACGTGCAAAATGTATTGTAAAATGAATAGCGGCGACACATAGTTCATGTGATCAACATTGACAGATTTACAGCAGTCATGACGTGAGAACACGGTAAGTGTTTTTTGAGATTGTAACATTACTCATCTTCCATGTGGTCTGGGTACTTGAGGTGGGGATTAGGTCTCTGTTACAATAAATGTGTGATTGTGTCTATCGAATTCGTTTACAATGTGTGTATTTGATTCTTGTTGATCGTTATTGATTGCCTCAGAGACGACTTCAGAATACTGGGAGCCGGAGTTGATCATTGTCTGATTTTATCGACCTTTAATAGTAAAGAGTTGTGCGGTCATAAAGTACGTCTCTCAACCAACGATGACACCCGCAAATGTCATGTGTTTTTGAACATGGAATTAATAGACTCAGACAAATTTGTATTCATACGTCCCCAACATTTCCCCTCATCGAAGCATTGTATCCAAATTTTTTTTGGGTAACTGATCAAGCCATTCAGCTACACTTGGCTTATTCGCACGGATATCCCCAAGATGTCACCAGCGCATCTTCATCTTCTCTGTGTATGCGTAACCTGTAAATATTCAATCAATCTATTACGTTATGAAATTTGATTGAAAGTAAAGTTTAACGAAGAAATAAAATAGATTTTAACCAGCCAACATGAGTGGTTTCTTTAAATGTTTGCCGTTTGAGTTACCGCAAAAAAAAATTTGTGCAATGTGGTGTAGACAGAAGAAATGGGATGTGTCTTGAACCCATAAGTTACTTGGGTTGTTGTAGACACTTATAATCGAGGGGTGTCTATTTGAAATGAGAGAAATGTCAATTTGTAGAGTAACATGTCTTCTCAAATTCTTTAGAAAAAACCTCAGGTTGAAGTTATTCCCCTTCTACAGTGGCGTAGGCAATCGGGAATATATGGTTAGCTCTATCTTGTGTTATAGCTATCAATAATGTGCCAGTATATTTCCTGTAAAGCCATGTACCATCTACTTGTACTATGGGTTTGCAATATGCAAACCCATTAATGCATGGACCAAATGACCAAAAGACACGTTTAAGCATTCTTTTGCCCGGTACGATCTCTCCTCCCTCAAACAGATTTTGTTTGAGCAGCGACCACAGTCCCAGGAACACAAGATTGCAAAGCTCCTAAAAGTTTTGGCAGCTTGGCATATGATTCTTCCCCGTTTCTATGAATCATCTCCAACACTTTTTGCTTTGTTAACCATGACTTTTTATAAGATGGGGTATAATTCAAGAACGTTTTGATCTTTGCAATCTTGATGGAGACTGGTTGGGTTTGTTTTGACAATTGGTTGGATGATCTATGATATAACGTGTTTGTGAGATGCCGATGATCTTGTCTGAGCATTTGCATGAGACAAGTGTGATTAGACATGGCAATGGGGCGGAGCGGGTACGGGTATTGTCTCCCCAATCCCTTACCCCAACTCCCCAATATATCCTCATACCCGTACCCAATACCCGACAAGTTTAAGTTTATTGTCCCATCCCCGTACCTGTCGGGTATCGGGTATCCCCGACCCCGTCCCGTACACCATTCAAATTAGAAAAATATTTTTTTTTGCAAAAAAAATATTAAAAATTTTATTTTAGAAAAAATAAATTGATTGTTAAACATTTATTTTTAACTACTTATATATCAATAAATTTATTATAGCGAGTGTGTCTACAAAAATAGTTAAGAAAATAATATTAAATTATGTAAAAAATTTAAAATAAAATTAACTAGTAATAAAAATTCTATACCTTTTGATTAAATTATGCAAAAATTCTAAAGATTTTAAGTGGCGGGGCGGGTTCGGGTTCAAGGTCGAGACGAGTCTAGTAATCCCATACCCGTACCCGTACCCGACTTTTAGTTATCGGGGAAAACCTGAACCCGAACCCATACCCGGTCAACTCGGGTATTACCCGTCAAAGTCGGGACGGATTCAGACGGGTACCCACGAGTACGGGTTTTCTTGCCATGTATAAGTGTGATGACCTCTGGTACTCTTGATAATCCATTTCTTATGCCTCTTTGAACTACATGCGCCTAACTCCATGTACAACCATTTTCATGTGATTTACACATGAAGCTTGTCCTTCTCTGGTCAGAATAAATTGTTCTGCAATCAAAATGATTTTTGATGTTGTATTCTTTGACTTCTCGAATGCATTGTGCTTTTTCATCGAAGGCCATGCCAACCTCGAATGCACCGATGGGTGGTTGTACATTATGTTGTTGTTGAACGAAATGGTGTCGATCAATGTAGTGTGGTAGGTGGTCAAGGTTCAAGTCGATTGGACACCTAGGTTGGTGATATTGCAACAGAGGTGACGGAAGTGTCGTTGATCCGCCAACACCCTCGTCTTCGCTTTGGTCATCACTTTGGTCATCGCTTTGGTGATCGATGTGATCAAAGAAGTGTTGATCCTCATCCTCACTAAAATCATTCATGTTTTCCTCATGAAATTGTATAATGGGATCTTTGTTAGCGATGGGATGTTCAATTCGGGTTGATGTTTGTGTTTGTGGTTGTTGTGAGGGTGACCTAAAGGGGGATGAAGGATGGTTTTGTTGGTCAAAGGAGGTTTGTTGGGCATAAAAAAAGAATCATTTTTGGATAATAGTTGTGTGTATGAAGTATAAATGTCAAATGTGTCTTATGTTTCAAGGTTATTGTATGAAGACACTGAATCATTGAGGTTTAGGTTATTGTACGGTAATTGTGGTGGAGGGGGTAGTTGTAGTTGTGGACATGACGGTTGTGGAGACGATGGTTGTGGTTGAGAAATATGGTAAGTAACAACATAGAATTTGGCAGAATTTAATTGTGGATCCTGGAGAATTGTTTCCATCGCGCCTTGGAGATCGTCATTGTCAAGTAGTTGTGCTGAAATATAACGTGTTTGACCCTGATGAAATGAACGATGGAGGCATGAAGCACACACCTTTCACCTGCCATGTGGTGAATGCACCATCACACTCGAAGATGTTGCACTGCATCTAGGCATTAGAGTCGATGATCGTGTTGTGACTGGACCTAGCTTCTTACATTGGGATGAGTTATGCGACAAGTTACTAGGGTTGCTAAGCATATTGCACGCACCATTGCCTGTAAAGGAGCTGCACTGAAGCTGACATGGTTGTTAAGCATATTGTGTGCACCATTGCTTGAAGAACCAACAATACACCAACTACAATGCAGGTGTAGAGCTTACATAATGTACATGATTGGCGGTGCTTTAATTCCTGATAAATCTTGAAATAGAGTTCATCTAATGTATCTGAACCTTTTACGTGATTTGAACAACGTAAAAAAATATAGTTGGGGTTCGGCTTGTTTAGCAAACCTATACAGAGAACTATGTTGGGCATCAGCGAAGGTTGGTAAAGTTATGGGTGGTTATGCCACACTATTGCAGTCATGGGTTTGGTACCACATGCCTTTTACTGCACCAAGAGTACCATAACCCAAAACAACTTATCCAATTGCTAAAAGGTTATTTACATATAATGAAATCTAAATTTTTAATTTCAATGACGCGTATTATAACATTACAATGAATATTGATTTTGTATGTTTTACATTTCAGATGGAGTGGTGGTAAATTAGAATATAGTGCCACACCTCATGGTGACTTGGTTGGATATAGATCTTATATATATCATATGGAGAGCCGTGAGGTATAATACTATCATGAACTGCACCATTAATATGTACATATTAACATTTACTAATGTTACATTGTTAGCATATATTTCAGTTTTCTTGGGTCCCATATAGAGGATTTGAAGAATACCTACCGAGACATGCATACAGAGACATGGAAATTTGGTCTGCATGTACTACAATTATTTGTTTTTCAATTGTGGAATGACATCAAACAAACCAGGTCAAGCTACAATTTGGACTACAACAAGATATCCCTGTTGATCCCATGAATCTTGATCGACTTCACCAAATTGACATGCAAGACAATCATTACAGTGAATGGATGAAATATCATGCGAAGTAGATTAATATCTAGAAAAACAAATGCAATAATGTTTTAACTGGGCAATGGGTTGAAAGAATAGTGACACATACACCAACGTACATGGAATGGTATAGGAAAAATACTATTTTGTTCTTGTCTATTGCACAATAACTAAATTATCCACGCACAACAATTACCCATAATGTTGCAGGGACAAGTGTTGAACAAACACATTTTGAAATTCCACATCCTTAGTCAATGTATTGTACTCCTTCACTTGTTCATCAAAATTTTGGCCAGACTGGTGAGTCAATCAGCGCAACCAACCAAGAATGGATAACCAATTTATTTGGTGTCGATTTGAATACATCAAATTCTGCGGCATCATATTTAGCTTCTTTACAATAGTTCGATGCACCATATTCATTTGGAGAACAAGGACAAAGTTCTTCAGCTGCAGCAACCCACACTGAATATACTGACATAGAACAACAACATTGTCATGATGAGGGAGAACCAGTCATACAGGAAAGAAGAAATCCGCGATGTAATCGACATCTACCGCCCTGTGGGACTGGTCATCGTCTTGATCATTGAAGTATAAAATATTATGATAATGAGATCAAATATGTTTAAATACCCCTATAACAGTTTCATCAAGCAATACCTCAAATTAAGAGTAAAAAAAAGTATGTTTGTCACCCTTAAAAAAATTTGGACCCTTGCAACTATGCTTAAGTCCCATGTTTTGCATTTTTTTTAAATTATGTCCAACACATTAATGATTTCATGACAAAATTTTTTTATAGTTTGAACGTCAAAGAATCCAAAAAAAATATATCGTACAACAGTTCCATGGACAACCACCTCAAAATAGGAGTACAAAATTGAAAAAACTATGATTTGGACTCTTGCAACTATGTTTGCCCATGTTTTGTATTTTTTTAAAATTATGTCCAACAAATTAATGATATTCGTGACACACTTTTCCATATTTTGAACGTCAAATAATCCAAAAAAAAAATATATCGTGCACTAGTTCCATGGACAATCACCTCAAAATAAGAGCACAAAATCGAAAAACTATGATTTGGACCCTTGCAACTATGCTTAAGTATTCATGTTCTGCATTTTTTTAAAATTATGTCCAACACAATAATGATATTCATGACACACATTTTCCATAGTTTGAACGTCAAAGAATCCAAAAACAAATATATCGTGCACCAGTTCCATGAACAACCACCTCAAAATAGGAGCACAAAATCGAAAAAACTATGATTTGGACCCTTGCAACTATGCTTAAGTGTCCATGTTCTACATTTTTTTAAAAATTATGTCCAACATATTAATGATATCTATGACACACTTTTTCAATAGTTTTAACATCAAAGAATAAAAAAATATATATCATGCACCAGTTCCATGGGCAACCACCTAAAACTAGGAGCACAAAATCAAAAAAACTGATTTGGACCCTTGTAACTATGCTTAAGTACCCATGTTCTGCATCTTTTTTTAAAAAAATTATGTTCAACATATTAATGATATTTGTGACACACTTTTTCAATAGTTTTAAAGTCAAAGAATCCAAAAAAAAAAATAAATCATGCAACATTTCCATGGACAACCACCTCAAACTAGGAGCACAAAATAAATAAAAAAAATTATGATTTGGACCCTTGCAACTATACTTAAGTGTTCATGTTCTGCATTTTTTAAAATTAAGTCCAACATATTAATGATATTTGTGATATAATTTTTCCATATTTTGAACGTCAAATATATCGTGGACCAGTTCCATGGACAACCACCTCAAAATAGGAGCACAAAATCGAAAAAACTATGATTTGAACACTAATCAGAGTCCAGATTGACAACACTCTGCAATTTGCATACATCCCTAAAAAAATAAATGTCTCACCAGCAAAACTGACATGAGATGGACAACTCAGAATTTCTTTTTTCACTTTAAAAAATATAATGGACGTTTATTACATAAGTTACCAGGGATAAATCACCGTCCAAATCGACAACACTCTGCAATTTGCACTCGTCTCTAAAAAAATTAAATGTCTCACCAGCAACACTATGCAATTTGCACATTGTGGACCCTTGCAAATATGCTTAAGTGCTCATTTACTCGTTCATCTAAATGCACAATTAACTAATGACTCACCTAACTATGAGCAAATTCTATAAATACCACTATAGCTAAAGACATTCGTAGCATTTTCAAATTTTCATCTCAATCCATACCACAATGTGTCACCTAACTGCATATGTTTGTGTTTACTACAACGGCCAAATTTGCAACACTAATGAGGGCACCACCTTGGTTAGTAACTACATAAAAACTTACATAGTCAACAAGACCATAACCTTTACACAATTGCTTGAACTTGTTCACCAAATAATAAACATTGAACCACAACAACATATCCAACATCTCCACTTTCGGTTCCCTATATTTGAGTTAGGACAATGTTATATGTACACATCTTTTATTCTATCAGATGATGTTGATGTTCGACAAATGTTCAACATTTTTTACAACAACCCATCACTACCATTTGTGGAGTTATTTACCATAATCTGTGACAATAATAACCCACCAAGCAACCAACATGATTCAACCTCCAATATTGAGGACTTATTAGATGAATACGAGACTTGTTGGGTCAAAAACTATGGTAGTGATATTGATTCCTCTTTTGGGCTCGAAGGAAGTAACATGTCTCCATCCCACGAAACAATATTCAAATGGGATTGGTAATCTAGGGATGATTCTTGTCTTAGTTGTTTCTGCTTTGAGGTTGTCATGTAGTGTCTTATGTCCGTGTTCAGTGGCCATTTTACATAATGAAATAAATTTTTTGTAATTTACACTTTGCAATTTACACTAGATTGTTTCAAAAGATTAAATGTTTCACCAATAAAATTGACATAAAATGGGCAACTCATAATCTCTTTTTTCACTCTGAAAATTATAATGGACGTCTGCTGCATTAGTTGCAATGGAAAAATCACAGTTGAAAATGATAACACTTTGCAACTTGCTAATGCCTCTAAAAAATAAAATATCTCACCAGCAAAACTGACATAAAATGGACAACTCATAATCTCTTTTTTCACTCTGAAAATTATAATGGACGTTTACTGCATTAATTACAAGGGAAAAATCACAATCCAAATTGTCAACACTCTGCAATTTGCACGTCTCTAAAAATTATATGTCTGACCAGCAAAACTGACATGAAATGGACAACTCAAAATCTCTTTTTTCTCTCTGAAAATTATAATGGACGTCTGCTACATTAGTTACAAGTGAAAAATCATAGTCCAAATTGACAACACTGCAATTTGCACACGTCTCTAAAAAATTAAATGTCTCACCATCAAAACTAACATGAAATGGATAATTCGAAATCTCTTTTTTCACTCTAAAAATTATAATGGACGTTTGCTGCATCAGTTACCAGGGAAAAAGAAACATGGGATTCCATAGAAGCATTTAGCAAGAACACAATTCTAACCTTATGAGATTCTAATACACATCAACGAGGCAAAATGCTCATACAATTATAAATAACACAAAAAATCCTTAATACAAACGCACAATTTCACACAATATATCTTCACAAACCAAATTCAATCTTATTACTATGTCATTTTTGGGAGAAACAAGCAGCCAGACCATTGCTAACTCGAGATTAGCCTTCATTTTTCCAAATGGATCAATCACTCACAACCAAATAGGTGTTTATTTTCAAAATCCCACTCTAAACCAATGCGAGTTCCTAATGATTGTTCTTTTGATACACTCAAGAGTAAAATGCAAAACACCCTTCAGTTAACCAACAATCAATTAGTGGATGAAATCTACTACCGACAGTCATTCATAGATGCAGGTCAACAAATTTTTTCAATCTCTATAATTGAAAAATGATGATGATGTTTACACAATGTTAATGTGCAATGAACAATAATCATGTGTTGGCCCTGTAGAATTATTAGGTACCATCAATAGAACACCGGATGGTATACTAACCTGCTTCAATTCACTATCACTCCTACTCATGATGCTATTATGTATTACAACGGGAAGGGGAACATACCACGCCAAGGTGGGTTTTTGGGTTACACCTTCATCGAAAAAAATCCAATAAGATTTGACATTCCTTCAGGATGAAGCATGGACAAATTCAAAGATTTAATCAAGCAAGTTGCTCCTATGGGGGTTCCCCCTTATGGAATTCACGAATCACAATTGGTAAGACAATTGTTTTTTCGACAACCAAGTCATGCTATTCAGAAAATTTAATCGAATATGAAATAATAGAATTGAAAAATGACGAAGATATGCTAAAGGTGTTAGTATAATTCAACTAGTGGAAACGATTCTGTCCAATAGAAATTTTAGCTATTTTTAGCAAACTAGTAATCCGAATGGAAGAAGACATGTCTCTTACACAACATCTTTTAGACTATCATTAGTTTTGTCATATTTGCGTTGCAATTGTATTTTTAGTACGTTTTGTTATTCTCGTCTATCATCTCAATCACCGCATTGTTTAATTTTATGTGTATCAATCATTTATTCACTGTATTTTTTAATTTGTTTCAATACTACTAACTAATTTTCTCATTTTTTAATTAATGTACATAAAAAAACAAAAATTTCAATGACACATAAATTTAGCTAAAAAAATACATACATCGTAACAAAAAAAATTAGACTATAATTTTTTCAAATTTTTACATTTTTTGTGTGTGTGTGTGTATATATATATATATATATATATATATATATATATATATATATATATATATATATATATATATATATCTTAAAAAATTATAAAAATTATTTTAATAAAAAATTGTAGAAAATAATTATTTTCAAAAGTTTTAATTTTTTAAATAAAGCAAATATATTATTAGACAATTTTAATAATTTTTATTATTAAAAGTTTTAATTTTTTTAATAATATTAAAAGTTTGATTTTTTTTAGTAAAGCAAATATATTATTAGACAAAATTCACCTACAAAATGTCTTATATAAATTAAATAATACAAGAAAAGTAACTATATTTAATAATATTATTTTCTTATTAAAAAAATATTTTGATAAAAAATTATTCTTAAAATCAATTAAAAATATATTTATATAATATAATATTTTTATTATTTTTATAATTTAAATTAAAATAAAAAATTTAAACATACAAATTATTAAAAAAAAAAATGACCGTACGAAAGTCAGGGTGGCCAAACCCAACTTCCCAAAGTTACATGAAAGTGGTGTATATTAGGAATTTTTCTAAAAACATTTGTATTTTAGGAAAATATAGGAGTGAGAAAATGTATTTTAGGAAAAAAAAAAACCAAGAACATGACATCTTTTATAATATATATATATATATATATATATATATATATATATATGTATGTATAAGATTTGAAAAAAATTGAATTTCCATTAAGAATAACCTTTGTATATATATTCTTTTTCATATCATTACTTTTTTTTCTCTTTTCCGTAACAATTGAATTTTGAATTTTTATATTTAGTTAAAGTTTTTAATTAATTACTTATTCCAAAGAAATGATTACTTTAGTGAGTTTGTCTAACTAATACTTAAACTATCTATATACTATCTATAAAAGAGAAGCATCTGGAAAAGTCTATTGTGCCTTTATCCAGAATTGTGACACATGTCACTTTTTTTGGTTTTTTGGTCATTTTGCCCCTTTATTTTTTTGCACCTTTTTTTTCTATTGCCCCCGCCACGTGTTGCGTTGTATGTGCAGTTTCGAACATATGTCACTCCTTGATTGGCGGATTTCAACTCTCCATTTAATTTCACTTAATAATCAGAACTCTCCTCTCTCTTCTTAAATCTTCTCCACGTTACTCTCCCTTCCTCAATCTTCTCTTTCTCTTCCTCAATCTTCTCCACGTTACTATCTATTCCTCAATCTTCTCTTTCTCCCTCTTTCTCTTTCTCTTCCTCAATCTTCTCCTCTTTTTATTTTATCTTTTATCTTTCTATTTCTGAATCTTTTCCTTCAAATCTCTTTGAAGTTTTCATGGTTCTCTGAATCATGGAGATGGAACGCGTCTCCGAATTTCCTCACACTTATATGGATCTTTTCCTTTAAATTTCATATTTGTTTTTTGTTTTTTTTTTTATTTCCCTCAACTGTCATTTCCCGTTTGGTCTAGAGCTACAACCAGAGCTGCCAAGGTATTTCTAGCATTCTGCTTCTTCGGATTTTTTTATATTTTTCTGCTTCTTCAGGTTCTTTTAGATTTGTGGACAGTACGAGTTTTTTTTTTTGCTTGATCAGGTACTGAGGGTAATTTTAGGAGCCTCTATTCCCATTTGTTAAAGGGCCAAGATGGTTTTCCTTTTGCATTGAAGGTGTAAGGAAATGATTTGTTGACAGTATGAGTTTTTTTTTTTCTTTCCCTGCTGTTCTCATGCATGTTTTATTTTTGTTCTCATGCATGTTAACTTTTCATTTTTCTGTGTTTTTGGTCCCTTTGCTATTGTCCATTTTTTGTTGAGTGGAGAAGTTTTGACTTTTGCTTCCTGTTATTGACGTTTTCTTGGTAATTCATGGCTGTTTGTTTAGTGTTTTTTATGTTCTCATGGATGTTTGGTTTTCGTTCTCATGTATGTTTGTTTTTCTAATGTTTTTTATTTTATTTTTTGCTACAACAGGTATTATGTTCTAAGATATTACTACTCTATTGCTTTCTATTGTTGCAGGTAAAAAAAAACAATAAGGAAAAAAACGTTGTTGCTGTTTTTTTTCTAGCATAACAATAAAAAAGGATATGAACATTTTCACTGCAGCTTGGTAGCTAATGTTTTTTACTTTATTTTTTGCTACAACAGGTATTATGTTCCAAGACATTACTACATTCCGCTTCACTGGTCGGTGATGTGTTTCTTGCCACCATATCATTCATGTTTACCTTTTTTTTTTGCAGTTGAAAAATAGGAGTAGTAAGCATGGGATTGATGAGTGTTTCTAGGTTTTGTTTTTATGTTTCTGGGTTTTCGTTCTCATGCATGTTTGTTTTTCCAATGTTTTTTATTTTATTTTTTGCTACAACAGGTATTATGTTCCAAGACATTACTACTCTGTTGCTTTTTGTTGTTGCAGGTAAAAAAAACAATAAGGAAAAAAACGTTGTTGTTGCTGTTTTTTTCTAGCATAACAATAAAAAGGATATGAACATTTTCACTGCAGCTTGGTAGCTAATGTTTTTTACTTTATTTTTTGCTACAACAGGTATTATGTTCCAAGACATTACTACGTTCTGCTTCACTGGTCGGTGATGTGTTTCTTGCCGCCATATCATTCATGTCTATCTTTTTTTTTTTTTGCAGTTGAAAAATAGGAGTAGTAAGCATGGGATTGATGAGTGTTTCTGAGTTTTGTTTTTATGTTCCTGGTGTTGGAAGTTTTAAGTTCTGTTTTGTTTTTTTGGCAAATTTCCTCAATTTTTGTGTGGATTATGGTTTTATTTTGTTTTTTTTTCTTTTTTCCTTTTAATCTCTTTGCAGGAAATCGTGCCACTTGAGGAAGTTTTTCAGACTCTGAGGTGTGATTCAAATGGACTTACAATAGAATCTGCAGAAAGGTATTCAGTTTCTTTAATAATGTTTTAATAGTACATCTCTGTTTTTGGAATAAAAAATGAAAACTTGAAACAGGAACACAGACTGGAACCCGCGAAACACCACCATAGCAAACCTTACAACACTTCCTATGTGATCCTTTGCATGTACTAAAAAAAAATAGTTACATAATAAGACAAATAATTCTTAAATTATGTTGCATCCATTATTTTTAAAACATTTAAGAAAAAAGTTAATTTATTTATTTATACTATTTGTTTACCATCATAAAAAAACAAACTTTCTCTTTTTTTGAAAAAGAGACTGATTCTATAGAAAAGTATTTAAAATAATATATTATTTTCTTAAAAATTTGATTGATACCTAATTCTCATTGTTACAATCCCCCCCCCCCCCCTTCATTCTATATTCATGTATTATTTGTGTCTGATAATTTTTTAATTTCACATATTTTTTTATTTTTTTTTGGAATTCAAATTTCATGCAGTTGTGGCTTTATTGATCGATTCTATTTTGTTATGTTTTTTCTCCTGCTTGATCAAGTGTGATGATGTAATATTATTTTTGGAAGTTTTTGTTAGCATTTCAGAGTCAGAGATGTGGAACCTTGTGTCTTGATCAAGTGTTATTGATGAGCTGCATGCATAGTTACTAAGATGGTGGAAGAAGAATTTCTCAAGTAGCAATCTGTTCATAGCTCTTGCTTGATGAAAACAGAAAATTATATTAATTAAAACAACATTCTTTTTTTTTGTGTTTTAATGTTTATTTTTCTAAGATTCTGCATTTTTTTATTCTAACTTTGGGTATATCAATTTTTAGGCTTTCACATTCCGGCAAGGATAGGATTCTCGCTTCAATATTCACAAAATTGAAGTTAGTGTAGCTCTTCCATCAACCAATGATTGGAAACTATTTGTTTTTTGTTATTCTTATATGACAAATAAGTCATTGATTCTTACTCAATTTTTTCTGCTCGAGATTATGCTTTTTTTTATTCTCACTTTTGTAAAATAAACAACCTATTCTTCGCTTATAGTAATAGCATATTATATTATTGGTTGATGAAATGAGTGAGTTGTATAATGTAGACCCATAATTAAAAGAGACAAAAATTGATATAAATCAAGAGAAGTTGTTGAATCAAATGACAAAAAGATAAAGCATAGGGAATTGAGAGAAACTAACGGAGTCCCAATGATTGCGGCGTTTACGTTGCAGGGGAGGGGTAGAATGGAAGAGTGTGGTCCTGAGAAAGGAATGAAGATTAATAATAATGATAACAATAATTAATCAAAACAAAAAAAAATAACAAAAATTAAGAAAGAGTACAAAGAAAGATGGGAACAATATGATAGGGCAACATGTGTCATTAGTAGTGACTACAACATATTCCCGTAGAATGACAAATTTTTTAGATGGATTGGCTATTATTATTATTATTTAGTTATAGTTGTTTGTTTCATGTTTTTCCTTATTGTGTCTATAAAATTGAAACTAAAATCATGCAAGATTTTAAAATTTCTAATTTGAATTTGAATTATCGTATCATTAAGGTTAATATATAATACTTTAACTGTTATTATTAATTTATTAACATGTAATCAATTAATATTTATTTAATTTATTCAATGTTGATGCTAATAGTAATAGTAAACATATTATTCCAATTGAATTTTTTTAATTACTTTAATTGTTATCCAATCAAATCATCTTAACATACAATGATTCAGCATCAAGAAATTATGGCTTTCGTTACATTTATTAACATATAATAATTGATTACTATATATAACAATTCATTAAATATTAATATACATGTAATTAATTGTTGAATCATTGTATCATATTTTTGTCATTATTACATTTGATTACATTCAACGATCAAATTTCTTTTTGTGTGTTTTGTTTTATTATTATTATTATTATTATTATTATTATTATTATTATTATTATTATGTAAGCTCTGTTCTCCTATAGTTTCTTATTTGTTTTCTACTCAGAAAATAAATAAAAAAAATTAGAAAAAAAATAAATTGATGCTTTATTGAGTGGATGTACAACTAAAACATGAGCTTCTTGAAATTCCTGAATGTGTATATGACTTACTATATTTGAAGAAATATTGAGTGGACAAGCTTCATCTGATGTGTTAGTAGGTAATTTCTAATTTGCATATTAATCATTATAGAATAAAATATGATGTATGTTTTTGCGGATCTTCTTTTTCTAAGCAGATGTGATTGACTACACTAGACACTGACATTGGTGACAAATATATTGTTCAACCTTCGTACCAGTTTCTCGCGGACAACGATTTTAGCCATGGAGATGAAGTTACATTTTACTATAGGTATTATTATTATTATTATTATTATTATTATTTATTATTATTATTATTTAGTTTGTTTCATATTTTTCCTTCATTATTGATCTTTCCTTTTTTTTTTCCTTTCTGATTTTCCCGCTCCCAACGTGATCCACAAAAAAACATCTAGCCGCCAAGTTTCTTTCTTTGTGCTTTGTTTTATGCATGTTTATTATTATTATTATTATTTTGATGGAAGGTTCAAGCTATTTGAGAGGTACTTCAACTTCAAATTTCATGTTATTCTGCTATGGATTTATCTCTTCTTTCTTCATTCTTATTAATTCGTGTTTCATTTTCTTCTTTACAATTACAGTCATGTTATTTTCATTTTTTTCGTTCGTCATTTGCTTTTGTGATCTCTTCTCTCCACCATCAGTAAGTCACGGCAACCACGAGATTTGAAGATGTTAGTGTTCCTCTTATTTTTAACTTGATTTTTTTAAAAATAAAATTTACATGCTATGTTACACTCGCTGCGTATTGATCTGCAATTGCCTAATTTCTGTTAGTTGCAAACATTTAAATTATAAATGTTAAAATTATTTTTATTATTTGTTCAATTCTTTGGTTTTGAAATAGGTAGCGGAAATTCCTAGAGAGAGAAAGAGCCAAGAATTAGCTCTGTTAAAAAAAACATTTATATTATTATTATTATAATTACAAAAACAAAAATGTTCATGCACAACATGTACATCATATAAAATGAAAATTAATAATAATAATTATTATTACTATTATCATTATAATAATAATTATTATAATAATAAAAATAATAATGATAATAATAATAACAACAACAACAACAACAATAAAATTAAATAAAATCCTAATCCAGTATCTAACAAAAGAGATGTATTTGTTGTGCCCATACCTGAAATGATTTATTATTATTATTATTATTATTATTAACAATTATTGGAGCCTCCAAAAGTATGCTGTTATTTATACTGTTTATACCATACTCTAATTTTACATTTTAAATCCATAAAATTTATATCATACTATAATGAGACAGCCTGTAGTAGCAACGACAGTGCTGAAGGTGATGGTGCTTTACCCATGCAAGGGTTGCAACTATAGGATTCACATAACAATGTTGAAGAATAAAGTCCCAAAGTGTATCCTTTTTTTAAGGAACCCAAAGCCTATATGATAATGATGATAATAATAATAATAATATATGAATGTTAGTCTTTTTACTTTTTTCACGGTGCCTTTTTTTTTAATTCTTTCATAAAAAATTATTTAGTGAAATAACCCGTGCGTATGCACGGGTTATCGACTAGTAAAAATATAAATATTAAGAATAATAATATACTTATAAATTACTAAGAAAAGAATATCCTAATAATTAAACTAGTTTTTATTTTTTTTAAAATTAAAAATTTAAATGATAATATGCTTATATTTTAATTTTATTTTTTTATTATCAATAAAATAATTTTTTTATGAATTAAATTATTTTTTATAGTGTATCTAATTTACAAAAACATTTACTACTACTGGAAAAAGGTTAATCAATGATTGTTATTTTACACATTGAAAGACAGTTTTGAACTATATTTGAAGTCAATGTCATGGAAAGTCTAAAAAATTATCTTAGAAAAACTATCATTCTAAGACGATTTCCAGGCAAATAACCATCTTAAAAGGGTACCGTTCTAAGACAATTTTCAAGTCAAAACTGTCTTAGAATAACAATTTTTCTAAGACAGTTTTGACTTAAGACCGTCTTAGAAGGTCTTTGTTTAAAAAAAAAAGATTAAAAAATTGAGGATTCTAAGACGGTTTTTCGAAAAACCGTCTTAGAAAATAGATTTTCTAATATGATTCTTTGAATGTCATTTTAAAAAAAATTAAAAAAATTGAAGATTTTAAGACCGTTTTAGATTTTTTTTATAAAAAATAAAAAATAAAAATATTATTAATTAGACAGATAGTATGAAACAAATCAATAATCTTTCAGAGTTTCCAACAAGACAATTTTCTTACGTTAATTTGCAAAATTTTGAAGAAAATCCACTTCTTACAACTCATAACTATCATGGGTTATTTCTAGTAAAAAGTGTTAGAATTAACAAACAATATTAATAAAGCAACAACATTCAAACCTTTATAGCCTTCTTGCATGGACAAACCACATTATACGATTTTTTTAATCATCTTCTCCCCAGCTGCAGGCACATACTAATGAATTTTAGATCAGGAGAAGAAATAACTAACTACCAATCTCCTCTCCAAGACGTGTTGCATTGTTTTAGCATTATAAGGCAGTAACTGTCAAGTCCATGCTTGGGTCTACATTGGGATTATTGCTTAAATACTCCTCAAAGCTAGTTTGATTCTCCTTTGCTAGTGTCAAATCTGTAACCTGGTAGAAAAGCAAAAGCATTTAAATTTTGTTTTTTCAACTCACCAAAAAAGTTGATTATAGCATATCAACTTCTATTTACAAAGATTAGAAATGGTTGACCATTCCTTCCATCTTTGAGGTAAACTGTCCACCACATTGTTGCTTCAATTTTGTCAAAATACTTCGCTCATGATCATCATTGGCACTCTTGTCAAAGAGAAGCCTTCGAGCAAGCTTCTTCCTAAAACCAACCAAGCAGGAAGTAAACATGTTATAATGTCATTTAGATAAATTGATAAAAGGTCTAGAGGCATAAAAGTAAATATAAAACTAAAATAAATTTTCTTTTTGAAATAACTGCACTCTATTTTTTCTCTTCATTTCCATATTTTACCCTACCATTATCAATTTCATTTTAGCTACCCATTTATCTCGATTTTTAATCTTTTCCGAAAGTATTCATCCCACTTTCTAGTAAACATGAATTAAAGGACCAATTCTCCCTATAGCTTAAAGTGATAGGTAAAGGCCTATTAGTTTTATATCTTTTAACATGCCAGCATAAGTAACAACATTTTGGGCTTGAAACATGGACAATGCCAAGATTCAACTAGAGCAATATGGATGACAAGGATTGACTCCTAACCATTGATCATATAGACCTCTTATATTATATCAAGGACCAACTCTCCCAAAATAATGAAGGCCCTTTATTGCTTTTGTATCTCTAAAACTAAGGAAACACACGCAACAAAGCACATTTAATTGTCAAAAACAACCAAGGATTAGTGGAAGTAATTTTTACCACATAGTGGAAGATAAAGATTGAAGCACCAGCCAAGCAATATAAATTCCTTTTTCGGCAAGCATATCCAACTTGATAATCATCATACAATTTTTCCTCCTCTTTTATCTTACCTATAGAATTTAGCAAACAAGTCTTTGCCACTAATATAGGCAAGCAACTTGACCACCTGTAGATAGACGAAAACAAATCCCAAATTCAAAAGTTAAAACTAAATGCATCAATCATGTTTTTGGAAGTATATGTGGAACATCAAGAATAATGCAGACCTTTTCAAGAGTTTCTTCAATTGCTTCATCACTTAATTTTTCACTTCCTCCTTTTTTAAGAATGTTATCACAAAAGGAGGCAAGCAGTTCTGCGCTTGAACTTCCAGCAACACCTTTGTTGCAAAAGACCTCAAAGCCTCTTTAAGAGCCTATATGATCAAAACATCATATTTGCATGTACACATATTAATCCATAATTGTAAAGGTACTTTCTATTCAAAACAAAACCTTATGGAAAAGAGTATGATTATGGAAATAATCATTCACATATGTCACATACTTGTCAAACAACTCAATTACCTTCTGAAAAAAAACCTAAAGCAAGAGACCAATTTCAATTTTCCACAAATGAGTAAAAAAATACAGTTACATTAATAAAATTGTTTTTTATCGCATGCTCCTGTAGACCTACAATATCCTTTTTTTCTACCTATAGACATTTTCATTTAAAAGGACAAAATAACAAGGTCAGTAACAAAGGCAAATTGCTCCCAAAATATGACGTCATTCACAACTTGAGCAGTAAGAAAATCACAAGTAAATGAGGCAATTAATACATCACTTTGTCAGGAAAGCAACTTCAAAATCATGTAAACCATTCACCTTTTTGTTGCTAGCTGCATCTTCAGCATGCTTCACCAAAGCCATACCATCAATGGTAACATGTTGAGGAAAGGGAAGAGAGAAAGATAAGCAAGTGAGCAAGAAAGCAAGCAGAACATGAGAGCCCAATATTGACACTGACATATATAAAAGGGAGAAAAACCATTAAGATAGGTTCAACATGACCAACTTGTTTAAATATATTGGAAATAGGATCTAAGCCTCGAGGTATTTTAGAATAGCCTGAACATTCTTGACAAGTCTTCAACCTAAGCATTTAAAGGAACACATGTGGTGAGAACACCATACTCTTGGTTAAAAAAATTGTACGCATAACAAGTAAATAGAGTTTCGTGAGTACTTTATCATCTCTAAGTAAGGCATGATATCCAGAGTGCTCTTTCTTAAGGAGTTGATTTGTATACACAGATAACAACTCGTGTTGAACTTTCTAAATGAGAAATTTCCAGAAGAACAAAAGAAAACACGAGAAAAAGTTCAGAAACTATAAAATGAATCAAACAAAAGAAACCATTATAATCATTAAAAAAGCAAAATTGCATTGTGCATGGAAGAAAACCAAATAGCTGAAATAGTATCATAAAGTCAATAATAGACCTCTAATGGTTAAAAAAATTGTACGCATAACAAGTAAATAGAGTTTCGTGAGTACTTTATCATCTCTAAGTAAAGCATGATATCCAGAGTGCTCTTTCTTAAGGAGTTGATTTGTATACACAGATAACAACTCGTGTTGAACTTTCTAAATGAGAAATTTCCAGAAGAACAAAAGAAAACACGATAAAAAGTTCAGAAACTATAAAATGAATCAAACAAAAGAAACCATTATAATCATTAAAAAAGCAAAATTGCATTGTGCATGGCAGAAAACCAAATAGCTGAAATAGTATCATAAAGTCAATAATAGACCTCTAATAACTTTGGCTCCCTACTAGAGTGCAAGTAATGAGCAACCCTATCTTTCTCCCATTTTAAGCACTCCTCAACTTGTAATAAAAGACATAAAGATAAAATAGGGGCCAAAAAGTAATGTAAATGAAGAAATCAAGTTACAATAAGCATAAATGAGAAACCACACCTTCAGCATATAATCAGGACAAGAATCTTCTAGGATCCAATTTGAAGCCTTTCGAGAATAATAAGAAGAAGTGTCTTTGAGCATGGCAGCTTCAAAATCATTCTCATAGTGATCCATTTGCCCCATTCCAATTTCAACAAATATGTCTAATACATTCTTTAATAGAGCTCAATCAATCTATTCTCCCTCTTGTTCTTGATCAATCTTTATAAACAAAAATGGATTTGTTAATTGATCTAAATTTGTAAACATGGGAAATCTAGCACACTAAGGAAGGAAAACAATCAAGTGAAATAACTGCATCCCTAACTTTCCCATTTAGTTCCTTGTAAACCTGCAAATAATAAAACCCATGAATTTATTTTTCTAATGAAGCTACATTAAATGAAATGACAATAATAGGAAAGCCATCCAATTTGCACTAGCACTACAAAGTTTGTCTTTATTTATAACATGTACAAGACTAATTGAAAGAATTATTGCTGCATAACAAAAGGTTGATTGTAGCGTTACCAAATCATGGAAGCAAATTATGCCAACTTCATTAAGGGGCGGAAGTGACCTCCAAGCAATAAAGTCGATCCAAATAGTGAAAGAATCGAGAAAGCCTCCAAACCATAATTTTATGGTTTGCCCATCTCTTCACAAGTTCTCTCAACATAAATTCATTGTGCTTCACTCTCAAAGAAGGCAATACCTAGATCCAAAAGGAAGAAAAAGGAAAACAAGACAGCATTTCATTAGAAGAAAAGGTCAACAAAATTAATAAATGATACATCCACCAAGTTAATTGAAAACAAATAGAAAATATAAATATTTTATAATTAAACATGTAGATAATAGCTCAGTTGGATGATAGCCAAGAAATTCCATTCGTTGGAACAAAAATGAAGTTGCACAGTCACCGACAAGAAATCCCATTTACATTGTTGTCTCTCTTTCTCACCTCTTACTACATACACTATCAATTTTTTTCCTCACATCACTATTCTTGCTAGTATTCAACAATGAAGGAAGGGAGAGGGCACTATGGGTGAGAGCAGAGGCGGAGTCAGACCTCAAGCCATGGAAGCTTGGGATATGAGCTTTGTGGTCCTTAAGCGGCGTTGAGGTGATGGCTGGTTTGAACGACGTAATTAGCTAAAGGAAGAAGGGGGAAATTGGATGGTGGAGAAGAGGAAGAATGGTTTTTATTTATGTTGTGCAGAAAGAGAGTGAAAAAACAAACACTGAGGTTTTCACTTTCGTCTTTGTCGACGCTGGAGGAATAATCTGCTTTCGACGAAATCGAGGCACTAGATCTACTCTTGGAAGCATTGAGGGAAAGGTGACCTTGGTCCCTCTCGTGACGACTTGGGGGAGTCGAAGAGTGAGGGGAAGTCGAAGAGTGAGAGCATGAAAGAGTGAAGGGAGAAATGAAATATTAAAAACAATGAAAAATATTCTAACACCATTTTTATTCTAAGACGGTTTGCGCTAAACCATCGTAAAACTGTTACCTTTATTTACAAAAATGTTACCGTGTTTCTTTCTAAGTCGATTTTTGATCAACCGATGTAAAATCAACACCGTATAAAGTGATTTTTGTAGTAGTGTACGATGTAACTCATAAGATCGATACAGTAGTATAAGACTCCGTTGTGTTCACATGTGATGAAATAATTTATTTAATGGGAGAATTTGTACTCGATTTTCTAAGTGTACAAAATTCCCTTGAACTATTGATATTCGTGCATTACAAGTGAGATTAGTCTCAAGTACTTATTCATGCTAGATTTACAATGTATGGATTTATATGTACATGCTTTTTTTTTTTTTTGTTGAAATTTATATGTTTGAAATAATATTTGCTGGAGTTTCTGAACTTTTGCTCCATCCCTTGCCACATGGCAGGATTGCTATACTTTCCTTCTTGAATGGGAACCCAACAACCAAAGAAAATTTAAGAAACAACAATGACGTATCATACCATTTCTTGAGGCGACGATTATTTCATCCTTTAGTTTGATGCTACGTTGATAATTTCACGCATTTCCTTTTTGGAGCTTCGTTCTCTTTATTTTGTTCGGTTGAAATATTGTCTTTATTATTGAAACTAATTTCAATATTTAGATTTGAAATTGAATCAAATAGACCATCAAAAGACCTGAATAATTCCTTTTGGGTGTATTTAAAAGGAGTGCTGCAAAATGGTTGTAATTGATTAAACTAATTTATATGTTAGTGAAATGAGTTTATAGGCTTTCCGAGTGTTTTATCAAATATACACAACGTATTAAGTAGTGTTGAGATTATTTTTTATAATATATATATAATTAATGTATACAAAGAATATCTATTTTATTGGGTCATTTGATCAATATTTTACTATAAAAGATAAAAACTTAGTCAAAGAAAACTGTTTTATCGGAAAGAAATACTTATATCTTGTTGTACAATTGTTTTTTTTCCTTCTAACAACAGGAACAACACGCTTTGAATTTATAAATTATTTAAATCCTTCCATCATTTACTATTAATCCACTCCTAGTATGATTAACGTTATTGGACAGAATGTTTTCTCTAAAAGGAATTGAATGACCTCGAATTACACTAAAAATATCTTAAAAATTAAATAGACAATTAGGGGAATAAGCAATAGCAGAATAGGGCACGGGATTAGGGAAATGTATAGCACAATGCATGCTAGCACATAAAAAATAGAAATTGCCAAAGGAATTGATAGATGGTCTTTTTAATGAAAGCCTTCACTCTTAGCAAGCCTATGAAAATATAAAGAAAAAACAAAGCATCAAGTTTAATGAACCACTTTTTGTCAACAAAAAAGAAAAAGTTTAATGAACCTTTTGAAGGAAAATATGATATTAGGTCACCACAACTTAATACTTAATATTTTTGTTCAACTCTAAGATTCTTTTGCTGCTGGTCATAGGATTCTTGTTCCCAAAATCCAAAATTCATTTGTTGAGCCTTACAATTAAACTTAGTAGAAGAGGAGATCAAGGGTGAGCCGCCATCATATATATTTTGGGCACAAAATGGCAACATGCAATTTATGGCCCAACAACAATTAGGATTAGTCAACCTCTAAATGATGTAATTTTTAAATTATTAGAAAATGAGTTTAGGCTCAATTCAACCCAAAAACTAACCCAAAAATTAATTCAAGAGGTGATAGTTGTTCTTCACTTATATATTCTCACTTATTTTTTATTTTTAACCATGTGAGACTTAGATTTTTATTAATACACCCCTCACGTCCACCACTTCTTGAGCTTGGTGCCTAGATAACAATGATGAGTGACCATTTGGATTAATCTTAAATATGTTTTGATATCATTTTAAGTTCTTAAAACGTGAGTTTAGACTTAGTTCAATCCCAAAAATTAACTTAAGAGATGAGGAGCATACCTCATTTTAGGGATCAAGTTAAAATATATAAGTGAGTCACTTACATATTTTAATCTGATTCCTATTTTTAATTGTTGTGAGACTTAAGTTTTTTCCGACATAACAATTGTGATCATTAACAATGTCTTTTCTTATATATAACAGGAGTTAAAAATTAAAACGTTAGAGAAGCACGAGGTCGAGATTGTTTTTATTTATTTTAGATTAATCTAAAGTAAGCAATTAAGATCAAATAATCATGATTAATTTTTTTGTCTTTTCATTTTTTTTCTGATCCATCAAATATAGTATTATTTTGGCATCGACTTAGTCCCGCGTAAGCTTCCCTTATCCTCCGGCAACGTGCACGTAGGATACCGACCTATTTTTAGTGCTTGATGAATGAATCACCCAACCACCGTATTTAGCTTCACCAAATTTTTTAAAAACAATAACAAAAATAGAGTAAACATTCTATGTATTTACAGTTTAAAAGAATTGTATGGTTATTTAATAAAAAATATGATTTATGATAAGTTTAATAATTTTTATAATAATTATTTTAAAATTTATATAGTAAGTAATTTTATTTACTGACAGTATAAATTTTGTCATGCTTATAATAGATAAAAATTAAATTAAAAAACAAGAGTTTGATTTTAATATATTTATCAATGTAAACATGATTAATTAATAAAAAATTATCTTAAGCGTGAATTTAAAATAATTATTATAAAAAATAATTTGTTATGACAGTAATTCCATCACAAATTATAATATATAATAAATTTATTGATTTTTATAATAATTATTTTTAAAAAATTATACTTAAAATAGTAGTTTTTGGTTGATGTTAGTATTTTTTTTAATACTTATAGTACATAGAAATTGAATTCTATTATAAATATCATTAAACTTATCATATATATATATATATATATATATATATATATATATATAACATATTAGCATGTAATTGAATGATATAATTGGAATTTTTTTTTAATTTGAGAGACTAAAAATATTTTAATATATTTTAATTAAATTGAAAAATGATTTTTTAAGGAAAGAAAATATATTTCCTATTTTTGATTGATTTTCTTATTAACTCAAGAAATTCGAAAAATATTTTTTAGAGATGTAATTAATGATTAATGAATTAGTTTAGTTTACTAAAAGAAGATGGTGTCTCAATGCGTTGACCTCGATTGTTGTTGGAACAAACAAACCATGAAGCTATCTTGAACTAAAAATGAAACAGAATCCACTCCATCCTGTTTTCTCACCCTAGTAACTATGTCTCCTCCTTTCGCCTCTTCAACTTTCTCTCTCTCTCCCTAGTTGCATGTTTTCCCATGTTCAATAATAATAATAATTCTCACTAATCTCAACCTTGTTCAGTATTCAATTTGATTAATGACACCAAGATCCAAGCACAAAGTTTGTGTCTTTTTTCATTTATTTTTTTTTCTGCCTTTTGAGTGGAACAAAGTTTGAGTCTTTTTTCGGAAATTTATATGCTCTGTGACATTAACTGCACTTTCTTCCTTGTGGGGTTTCTTCTGTGCAGATTAAAACTTGGGAGTGTGTGATTATTATTCCAAAATGACCCCACCCCACACTTAGTGTTATGATAACTTGGAACCTTTTGCACGCAAGAATAAGCTGTACACACGCAAGAATAGCGCTATTATTATTTCTTCATTTTTTGTTGTTGTGGGTCAAAGAAGTAGCACCTGGAAGCCCTGAATATTCAGCCTGTGATATGGGGTACCTCAATTCAGTTTTGTCCTCTTCAAGCCAGGTTCATGCTGCAGAAGATTCACCTGTCAGTGGAGGGGGCCTCAGGTTTTTGTTGTATCCATCTTTCTGTAGATCTAGAATTGGTTGAATATGCTGAAGAATTGGTGTGTTTATTTTAATGGCTACAATTATTGTTGGTTAATGGTATTCTTACTAGGTTGTTGTTTTGTGTTGAATGATTTTGTCTGTTATGTCATTTTTTTTTAAATCGGCAAATGCTAGTTTGTTACAATTTTAGTTTTGTTAGCAGACCCATTAAACTCGTGACCTTTCCCCTCTTTTCTTCTCCCTTAACCATTCAACCCACCTTATATCTCCCGATTTTGTCTGTTATGTTATTTCCGTTTTCTTGTATTACTCCACGGGTGCTTCGCAGATTTACGATCTCAATTCTGTTTTATGTGGTTGTTGTTAGTATGAGTTTTGTGGTCAAGGGTCAAGAAGCATATTTATTGGATTTTTTTTATGGTATTTAAAAATTATTTGAAGAGGGGCCTTGGTTGATGTAGAACTGGTCAATCTTTGTTTTGTTGAACATCATAGTCAAGTTCTGCTTTTTTTGGTTTATTATTGGTTGTTGTTTTATTTGCTTCTCTTTATCGTATTGTCTATAAATTATATTGGATAATGTTATAATTTATACTCTTACTGCTACCAGAATGAATGAATTAGCAGAATTCTTTCTACTATGATGATGATTGAACATAGATGGTGATTTATGTGTGCAGAATTCAAAGATTATAGATGATTTTAATTGGTTTTTCTTTATATTTCTGGGTTTTTAGTTGATTGAATGATATGATTTTGACATGTTTGTTATGATTTGTAACTGCAGTCAGAATGGAAAATTCAGCTATGGGTATGCTAGCTCCCCTGGCAAGAGATCTTCAATGGAAGATTTTTATGAGACAAAAATTGATGGTGTTGATGGTGAAATTGTTGGCCTTTTTGGAGTTTTTGATGGTATATTTACATAATTCTCTCATCTCCATGTCCTTGTATCCATGCTACTTATGTTAAGAAAAGATGCTAAGATGATGATTGTAGTTGTACATTAATTGATAACACGACAAACTATTGCCTTTTGACCTAATAAAAAGTGATTGTTTCTATCCGTATTCGATATTTCATGTTAGTTTGTTTCTATCCCTGGATTTCCCTTTCTATGTTAGTGCCATATGTGGATGCTTCTACACATATCGTGGAATGTTTAATGATTCTGATTGCCTATAGTACTGTTTTATGCACACCATGAAGGAAATTTCTCTAGAGGTTAGTCATCTAAGTAATCTGTCTTTGAGCATAATTTCCAGAGGCTCTAACCATTATCTTGTACTTTCTCTTTCTAGTATTCTTTATTGTGACCAAGAACCTTCATGAATTCGTTATAGGAGCAATTATTGAATGCTGAGTGTTTCTTTATATAGCATTTCATTTCTATCATTTAAGCATGTAGGAGTTATATGCTATTGGCTATATATAACCTATACTCAATATTATTCTTTTTCAGCTAAAAATGTAAAAGGTAGCTGAAACTTTCTTGTTTGAAACTTTCAGGCCATGGTGGTGCTCGTGCTGCTGAGTATGTCAAGCAAAACCTATTTAGCAATTTGATCAGTCATCCAAAATTCATTTCTGACACCAAATCTGCAATAGGTGTGTAATTTCTTACCTATGACATAGCACCATGATCCCTTAGCCTGATGTTCTCCAACTTGATAAATCCCGAGAATAACTATTTTTTCCCCTCCTGCCAAACTGTTTTTCTCCACAGCTGATGCATATAACCATACCGACTCTGAATTTCTGAAATCTGAAAATAATCAAAACAGAGATGCTGGATCAACTGCTTCCACTGCCATTCTTGTTGGCGACCGTTTGCTTGTTGCAAATGTTGGGGACTCCAGAGCTGTTATATGCAGGGGTGGAAATGGTAAGGCTTGTAGCTTTTTAGTCTTGTATTGTTACTACATTCTTAGTTGCACACATTGTATTAGTTATATTGTTTCACATGAATTTTAGTTTTACTAATATCTCAGGATGTGTTAATAACTGTTATTGCCATATGGTTCTGGAAGTTTCTGTATTATTTTAACCCTATGCATTTCTGCTTATTTACTACTTTAGTTGTCTCTACCTGCTATTATCTATAGTCTATTGAGGCAGGAATATATTGAAGTACTTGATATTTGTATTGTCTAAAAAACTTTACATCCATTAATTAAGACATCATTTTTACTATTGTTTGTAGGCACTATTATACTATTAAGGAAACATTAAATATGTGAAAAACTCTACAGACTGCTGAATGCTAACTATTTATTTAAGGCTTTATCTTTCTATATAGCTTAATTACAAGTGTTCAATGATGGACTTATCATAGTTTGTACTTCTTGTGCTTCTGTTGATAAATTGCTTCAGCCTTCTGAACTTGAATGGTGACTTAAATATTTTTCTTTCCTTTTCTTTCCTTCTAGCCATTGCTGTTTCTCGGGATCACAAGCCAGATCAAACTGATGAGAGGCGAAGGATTGAAGATGCAGGTGGCTTTGTTATGTGGGCTGGTAAGGTTATCTTCTAGTTAGCTTTTTGTTATTTGATTTATTATAAGATTCATCTTGTTTGTCACTATGGAAAATCTAAACACTATGTTTACAGGAACTTGGAGAGTTGGTGGAGTTCTTGCTGTTTCACGTGCATTTGGTGATAGACTCCTGAAGCAGTATGTTGTTGCTGATCCAGAAATCCAGGTGTGTTTCTAATATGGTGAATCCATTCTTGGATATTTCATATATTCTTAGACTCATCTCAATCTGTGTCTGTATAGATTGCATGACTTAGTATATGGTTCACATTCAGAAACATCCTTTAAGTAAATTGGACAGGCAAAACTTTGCTTCAAATGAGAAGATGAAATTGAAAAATAACATCAAGCTTAAAACATGCTTAAACTACCCCTAAAATTTACAATTCAGAAAGAGCTTCCCACATATAGGTTTGTCATTGTTACTGGATCCCAAGAATTTGTTCTGTTAAGAAAAAAATTGACTAACTTACATGGTGCCATGGTGTATATATCCGTGTATGTGGTTTTAATTTTATGCATACTTGTTTATGGCTTGTTCAGATATTTGGAAATTCCCTAAACTTTATTAAGGTGAAAAAGTACTATGAAGTGATAGATCTTTTATTGATATACTCATTGTACAATTAACCTTGAGTACTACTGCTCTAGCATTTTAGAGCTTCTTGAAGAAAAATGCTGCTAACCGTAAGAATCATCTGTAATGAAACTGTTCTCTATATGAGAGATGTCCACTGACTGAGCTTTATTCTTGTTCAAATTGCTTCAAGTTGTGGATTTTTTTGGCCTCCATTCGTATTAGTTTAGTTACAACTAAAAAACATGTTTGTGGTCTTGCAGGAAGAAAAGGTTGATAGCTCTCTTGAGTTTCTTATATTGGCTAGTGATGGGCTATGGGATGTTGTCTCAAATGAGGTTGGCAATGATGTTCATTTCTTCCCGTTTCCTGTTGATAACTACAGTGTACATTTCCATCATAAACCACGAAAATATAAACGAGTTAAGACCTATCAAGAACTATTGGGTTGTTCATTTACCCATTTCTAGGTGCTTACTGACATGATTCCATAAGGTTAATAACTTATTTCTGAAAGGTATGGTCAAAGATTACCTACATCAACAGATAAGAATCCACCAAAATTATTTCATGTTAGAAACAACCATTTAAACTAGAGACGAAGGACAAATGTATTGTGCCATAACAAATGTCTATAAATTATATGAAACATGTGTAGGCTCATCTTTGCCACTATATGATGACCTACTTGATGTAGGTTCAGGAAAATTAGTCATCACTATCTTTATGCAAGTAAAAGAACACAAGAAATGGGAGAAAGATTGAAGACCAAATTCATGAGCCATATCTGATAAAACATGTAATTGTAAAAACAGAAAGCCATGCCCTGAAGTCTTAACTCATCTAACTCTCAATCTTTTCACTTTTCTCCAGGAAGCTGTTGCTATGATTAAACCAATTGAGGATGCCGAGGAGGCAGCAAAGAGGCTAATGCAAGAAGCATATCAGCGAGGTAGTTCTGACAACATTACGTGCGTTGTCGTTCGTTTTTTGTCAAACCAAGGTGCATCTTCTCATAGTAACTCTGGCTAAGTGTCCTTCACTCGAAGGCTAGTGTATATCTGGTGATGGATAAAAAAAAGACGGGATGTGGCAAAATCAGTTTATTATAGTAGGTCATAGGCATTCCTTGTAGCTATGTACCATGCAAGAATAGAAATCAAATTTGAACTCACTATGGCCCTCTAGCATAGAGCTATTCACACCATCCCCACATCCATAATTGAGTCCTACTTGTAGCTACGAAAAATAGTTGTGCAAAGAGTTTACAATGTTTTAATTATTTCACACACATGCTATTTGTACATGTGGTGTTGATCTTATTAATCCCCTCACTCCAAAACAAAATTCTCGTGTGCTTGGTTGAAGTTAAGTTCCCCCTTTCATTGTCAATCTGGTTTTACAGTGTTAGTCCCGTCCCATGTAACAGTTTGTTCTACTTTAATTATGGCTTTTATCAAGTGTATAATAATATAAATCTAATAAGAAACAATGTGCTTTCTCTTTCTTCTTTTGTAACTATGTTCAATAGTTTTGTGTGTTTGAGTGAGCTGTTACAAATGTGATTTTAGATGATCTTGATTTTGCAAAATTAAGGTGTTTGAAACTGCATTCACACAGCTATATGCATCCAACTCAATGCTACATATTATAGCATTAGTGTGTTTTGATAAGCGTTTTCAACGTGATTTTGGTTAAAATTGATTTTAAATATGAATTATGTTTAGATGTTTTTATTATTCTACACAAAAACTACTTAAAGATGCTTTAAGAATCAATTTGGATCCAAAATTAATTCTTTAACATGAAACTAAACATAAAATTTACTTAAAATTACGATAACTAGTTTTACAATGGGATTATGAAGAATTCAATGTAAAAACCAAATATGCTGAGTGTCAAGGTGGGTCTTTGATGCAATTTCAAACACTATATCTGGTTAAATTGAGTTTGAAATAAATTTATTTATGTCTGGAAGCATTTATTTGAGAGGTTTATAGTAAAATCAGTATAATAGTTTTTCCCATTAGATATATTTTTTTTCCTTTCTAATCAAATATGCTTTTGGAACAAAACTTGATTTTGCATAAAAATAACCAAACAACTCTTTCTTCGTTTGGAGTACTGAACCGTACAACCAACGTCAGTAATAATTTCCATGGGGTTATTGAAGAGATTAATGACCTTGGAAAAGGGCCACAATTGTATGGGCTCATTTGTCCTGTACAAACCCGCACTTTAGAAATGAGAGTTACAGGATGACTAATATTAGATGAGTGCTGTGAGGTGCACCCAACATTTTTGTTGGTGCACCCAGCAAAATTTGTAAATACCAAAAATGTCCCTGGGTTTTTTTCCTTATAAAAGCTTTTTTATTTTCCTGCGCTTCACAACTGCCGTTTTTGTTCATTGTTTTTCTCTGTTTTTGTGGTTTTTGTATGGCATTGTCTCGGGTTCATTGTGAACGGTTAGGTGCGATGAAGGTGAAGGTGCGTTGCGGTGGTCGACGGTGACAAACGAGGTACGCAGAAGGTGGGGGCTGTGTCGTGGACGTACGGATTACTTACGGATCAAGTTGATCCGTAAGAGACTTACATATCAACTTGATCTGTAAATTGGTGTGCCACTATTACAGATCAAGTTGATCCGTAAGAGACTTACGGATCAACTTGATTTGTAAGAAGAGTAACTATTTTTAAAGTGTGATGCTTTTCGAATTCAGTTTCCATTTATTTTAAAATTATTAATTTGTTTGTATGACCATTTTTTGTTTGAGTTGGTTAAATGGACAAAGATGAGTGAATGCATGAAATAATGTCTGAACAAGCGGATATGGATTATGAAAATGCAGAAGCATGTGGTGCGAATGAACCACATGTTAATTGTTCAAATGCATTCAATACTTCTCAGGTTATAATGTTAATGTTTGTCACAGATTTAATAAAATAAATACTGGTAGAAAACTTAAATTATGTGAATTGTTTTGTAGGTGTTTGAGTGCCGAGAGAATGTTTTGCGGTGGGCTCGATCCGTTGCTCATGAAAACGGATTTGTGGTGGTGATTTTAAGGTTGGACACAAACACAGGTAGTAGAGGAAGGACTACGTTTGTGTTAATTGGCTGTGAAAGGAGTGACAAGTATAGGTGTAGGAAAAAAGAATTTATCAAAAGAGACACTAGGACTAGGAAATGTGGGTGACCCTTCAAGCTTCGTTGCAAGCCAGTGGTTGGAGGAGAAGGCTGGATGGTAAAGTTGATTTGTGGAGTGCATAATCATGAATTGGCCAAGTCATTAGTTGGACATCCATATGCAGGGCGATTGACTAAAGCTGAAAAAACACTTATTGCTGATATGACGAAGTTCATGGTGAAGCCAAGAAACATTCTGCTAACTCTGAAGGAACACAATGTCAATAGATGTACGACCATTAAACAGATATACAATGCAAGAAGTGCATTCTGTTCTTCCATAAGAGGAAGCGATCTTGAAATGCAACATCTGATGAAGCTTCTTGAATGTGATCAGTATATTAATTGGCACAGAATAAAGGATGAAGACGTGGTTCGTGATATCTTTTGGTGTCACCCTGATGCAATGAAGTTAGTCAGCGCATGTAATTTGGTGTTTTTGATAGACAACACCTACAAAACAAACCGATACAGACTCCTACTGCTCGATTTTGTTGGGGTGACATCGACTAAGATGACATTCTCTGCTGGTTTTGCATATGTCGAGGGTGAACGCATTAATAATTTGGTCTGGGCTTTACAACGCTTCCGATGCCTTCTTTTAAAGCGTGATGCCCTCTCTGGAGTTATTGTCACTGACAAAGACCAAACATTGATGAATGCAGTGAAGGATGTATTCCCTGAATGCACAAATTTATTGTGCAGCTTTCACATAAACAAGAATGTGAAGGTCAAACGTAAATCACTAATTGCGCAAAAAAATGCTTGAGATTATGTCATGGATTGTTGGGGATGTCTGACTGATTGTCCTTCAGAACAACAGTTTGATGAATGCCTAAAGAAGTTCGAAATGGCTTGCGCACCTTGGCCAATGTTTGTTGACTATGTCAAGGAAACATGGATAATACCACACAAAGAATTTTTTTTTTCGCCTGGACTAATAAGGTGATGCACTTAGGAAACACAATAACAAACAAGTATGAAATTGTTCAACTATTTCTATTAACGTTGACGAATTTATGGAATTGTATTATAGTATGTGTTTATTTTTATTTGTGTATTTGAAATGTAGGATTGAATCTGTTCACTCGTCTTTAAAAAGACTATTACAAAATAGCATTGGAGACTTATGCAGTGCATGGGATGCCATGAACAACATGATTACGTTGCAACACACGGAGATTAAAGTATCATTTGAAACAAGTAAACATGTTGTTGGACATGTGTTAAAAAAAACCTTATACAGGAGGCTTCTTGGAATGGTTTCAAGGTATGCTTTAAATCAGATTGCTGCTGAATTAGAGCGTGTTGACTATGCTGGCAAGAATCCCTCAAGTTGTGATTGCGTGGTGAGAACCACACTTGGTCTTCCTTGTGCTTGTGAGCTATCCAAATATGTTAGTGGTTGCATCCCACTGGATTCAATCCATATGTTCTGGAGGAGACTCAGTTTTTCAGACCAAGGGTTATCTGAGCCCGAGGTGAGCATCAAGGAAGTAATGAAAACAATATTCAAAATATTTGAAAAACTTGATGTTTGTGGCAAGTTTACTCTAAAGACTAAACTTTGGGAAATTGCATACCCTGATCAGAATTCGATGTGTCCTCCTCCAACAAAGGTTAACACAAAGGGGGCACCGAAGAAAGGTATGAGCAGGAACCCAAGGTCAACAAAGCGCGATCCATCTTACGGGGAATATGTAGATGCCTTTGAATCTATGCAAAATAGTAATTCATCGGTGAGACGTACTGCATCATCCTCTGAGCAACAACCGAATTGAAGAACGATGATGCCCATGTTGGACCAATTTCAGCCATTTATGCATGGCTTCATTGATAAGATTGTTGATGTCAAAGTTGATGGTAACTGTGGATATCGGTCGGTTCCCGGTTTATTAGGTATGGGTCAAGACTCTTGGTCGGTGGTCCGCAACTGTAACATCCCATTTTTCATAAACTAATTTAAAAAGAATTCTTATTTATAAATAAATAGAGTTTTAAAAAAATGATCATTTTTTATAAAGAAATAAATAATGAGAAATAATGATTTGAAGAAAAAAAAAGATATTTGATTTATTCATTTGATAGGGAATAAAATAGAGTTTCTTTTTATAAACTATTAAAAATAAATAAATAGAGTAATAATAAGTTGTGTGTACCCTAGGTATAAATAGCGATGTTAGGTAAGTTTTAGACTAATGATGCCTTTTCTTTTCCTCATTTTTGTTTTCTCTCTTCTCCTCTCCAAAACTCTTTCTTTTTTTCGTAGCCCACAAAACCTGTCTCAGAAAAAGGATGATCTCGGACTCATTCACCGTTGAATTGTCGTGAAATTTGAGTACCACATTCAAAACCCAATTTCGAGCATTCTCACCGTTGGAAATTGTAAAAACATGTCAGAGCTAAGAGAAATACCCTTCGCACCGTAGCTTTCTCTTTTCCCGCAGAAACCCAAAACGGTCTCAGCAAAACTACGATCCCGGTTTCGTTAACCGTTGGATTTTCATGAAATTTGGATATGTTGTTCGAAATTCAATTGCACACATTGTCACTGTTGGGATTTGCGAGATAATATTTGTGGAGGGAGAAAAAGGAATCACATGAAGATAGTACAAGTGGAGGCTTCAATCTTTTCTCTGTCTCTCTGATGTTTGGGAATTCTATCGGAGAAATCGGAGGAATAACTGGAGGAATCTCAGGAAACCGCTAGAGATGCCGCTATCGCTGTCGGAAGACACGTGAGTCCGCTCAAAGGTAAGGGATGAGTTTATCGCAATTGGGGGTTAGAATGAGCATGTGTAGGGATCCTTAGAAAACTAAATTTGGGTTTATTTTGGGATGTTTATTGAATTATAATTTTCTCTTTATGATTATAAATACAATATTATTGTGTTTTATGTACTAATTGATATCCTGATGAGAATTGATTAATAAACTTGAGTGCTCTTGATGTCTTTGTGTTTAACCCATGAATTTGATTAATAGATTTTGATATAATTGTGAGAAACTATTTCAGGGATTTTACACCCCATGTTGTGATAAAATCTTTTGTATAAATTGTTATGTTGAGGTTATGAAATGATGATTCAAACTGTGATTATGTGATAAATTGAACATGTAACGGATGATGAAATACATGTGTATTGAGATGAGATGTGTGTATTGAGTTGTGAACTATGAACTGTGCAATCACACAATTGTAAGACCCTTTAAGGGCAACGAGTATTGTGATGGGATCTATTGTGGGAACCCGATGAGTTAAAATGATTTTGAAAACAATTGAGTAGTTGTGTATATTGCATAGTTCATAGGTAAAGTGAATATGATTCATGAGATGTGATAACATGCTATTTTGAGATTATACCATTGTGATTGAGATCGAGTGTATGTGATAAATTATGTATGTATGTGATTGAGATGTTGTGTGCATTGAGTATTAACTATGAATTGTATAATCACATGACTATAAGTTCCTTTAAGGGCGACGAGTTAATCCTAAGTCCCTTTAAGGACGACGAGTTAATGTTAAGTCCCTTTTTGGGCGATGAGTTAATGAATATTTTGAGAACAATTGAGGAGTCGTGTGTTTTGTACAGTTCATAGATAGAGTCTGTGTGCTAAAATGTTTTATGGGTTGGACCTGAATCAGGAAGAAGAGGCCCTGACGGACTCTTTGAAGTGTAGGCCTTGGGGGTCACACGGTTTGAGTGCTCCTTTAAGCCTATGTTGATCTCATATGGTTGGAGCATTATCGCAAAACACTGTGACCCTGACTGGTCTCCCTATGATATTACCTAGTGAGAGTGACTTGACTTGTTAGTGTGTGGTTTGTTTTGTCATGTACTCTTAGACGCCCGACGAGGTTTTTCACTAACATGGTACCACATTGCATATAGGCTTGAGTCTTAGCATAATTGTTGCATACGCTTGCTAATTGTTTATTATGAAATTGATGTGTTATTATGTCTTGATCGGAGTGTGTGATCTTGTGTATTGTGATTGATGATTGAAAAAGTGAATTTTGAATGAAAAAGTGATGAAATAATGTGAGACATGCTAAGTAAATTGTATTTGGCTACTATATGTTGTCTTGTTTCTCTCTAGTAGTTAGGAATGTGATAACTCAGTCCTGGTTTGCTGTTTGTGTTTGGATCTTGTGATGATCTTGAACTTCGTGTTCGGGGGAGCAGATGAATAGGTGGGTGACTATGAAGAACCTCATGATAGAGGACACGGGAACATATGACATCAAGTTGCTTAAGACTAACACATGTAGAATTTTTGTTAATTACTTCTAAAAAGGTTCCATTTATTTTGTGGAGTTCAATTATCAATTTATTTTGATACAAAGGAGGCTTATCTTCTCGGATAAAAATCTTTTGATGAAGAAATGTAACCATATTTGAATTTGATTTTGTGTCCAAAGCATTTCTGTATGAGGATTTTTGAAGTAAGGACGGTGTATTATGACTATTGTAACATATTCATTTTCCTTTTCAGATATGGCTTGAAGTTTGGTTCTCTCAAGTTTCTATTCAAGGTCTTTTCTCCAAAGTGAAACTAGTTGATACTAGCTCAAAAATTCCCATAATAGTGAATTTTTATTCCTTGAATGATTTAAGGAATGCAACATCTTTGTTGTTGGGGAGATTATTGGATAATTATGAAGTAAAGAAACACACCATAAATCTTCTTCAAGAAATTATTTTCCCATTAAAAGAGCAAAGATATTCAAAAGAAGGAGTGTTAGGATTGAACCAATTTGATTTCTCTCCCAGAAGAATTGCAAGATGAAATGTGGAAAATTCTTCAGCAAATGAATAAAGAAATTCTCCAAATGACTGTGGGAGAAATCTATCAGATCAACATCATGCAGCCAACAAAAAAATGTTTATTCATTTGATAGAAAAAATTTGTATCTAAAGAAATCTATCAGATCAACATTACCTTCTTTCTATGATCAACATTACCTCCTTGCTATCATATCATCTATCATCTTGCTAAACATTTTTTTATGGCTTCAAAATTTTCTAAGGAATTGATGATGATTTGATAGATTTCTCACATAGTCATTTGGAGAATTTCTTCAGTCATCTATTTAAGAATTCTCCACATTTCATCTTCAATTCTTTTGGGAGAGAACTTAAATAGGTTCAATCATGACACTTCTTTTATGAATATCTTTGCTCTCTAAATGGGAAAAGAATTTCTTGAAGATTTATGGTATTTATGGTGTGTTTCTTTACTCCATAATTATCCAATAATCTTCCCAACAACAAAGATGTCGAGTTTCTTAAATCTTTCAAGGAATAAAAATTTACTATTATGGGAATTTTTGAGTTGGTATCAACTAGTTTCACTTTGGAAGAAGGAACTTGAACAAGAACTTGAGAGAATCAAACTTCCTGAAAAGAAATATGAATATGTCACAGTAGCCATAATACATCGTCCTTACTTCAAAAATCCAAATACAAGAATGCTTTAGACACAAAATCAAGTTCCAATATGGTCAACATTTCCTCATCTAAAGATTTTTATCCAAGAAGATGAGCCTCATTTCTATCAAAGTGAATTGATAATTGAACTTCACAGAATAAATGGAACCTTTTTAGAAGTAATTAATAGAAATTCTAGATGTGTTAGTCTTAAACCACTTGATGTCATATGTCCTCCTAACGAATGAAGAAAGATATTATAATCAAGAAGCTCAAGTTTGGCCACCAATCAATGTAAACCAGGGAGAACAAGCACAAATAGAAGGGGCTAGCATAACAGGACAAATAATTATGAATGATGAACTTGACTTCACTAAAAAAATAACACAAGATTCTCTAGACTCATCTAAAGAATATGTGACACTTCTCCAAATCATGAACCCATCAAGCATAAGTAGTGATCTTGTTGTTTATGCCCGTATGAAGAGAAGTAATTGTTTGTTCTTTTACTTTTCCAAATAAGCATGTATGAGTGTCAGTTATTTGTACTAATGTCTGAGTCAATTGATTGCGTTTTTACTTTTTGAAATAAGTATGTGTGGTTTTAGAGAGTTGGCAGACTTAGAGTGTCGACAAAGTTGTTTGTCTATTTGTAAGCTTCTTTGCCTATAAAAAGGGCCTTTGTCTTTAGTTGTAGGACATGAGCAAAAAAGAAATAAAACCTATATGTTTATAAAAGTTATGAGTTTCTAAATTTCTCTTTCTTCTTCCTGAAAGCCTCATTCTTTTAATTATGTCTTGTACCCTCTAATAAAGAAGTAGAGAAATGACTATCAAAGATATAAAGTTTGCTCTACACTCACCTCTTACTGAGGATCTTGTGTATTAGAAATATATTCAACCTAATGACTCATTGTTCTAGTCCCTATTGTTATTGATATTGTCATCGAGAGGAGTAACTAGTCTTGAGAAAGTAGTCTATATGTTGAAAGCCAAAAAACTCGATTGTAAAAATCTTGATAATAATGTTAATAACATATAGGACTCCTACTTCAATGGTATCAAAGCCTAAACGATGTCTAGCTTCATTTTTCTATTTCTTTTGAATCGGAAATAAGATATAATTATAAAAATAGAATAAGTAAGAAAGATCCTAAATTATCATGAGTGAAAAATAACTTGATAACCCTGGATCCTTTATAAGTCATCCCTCCCAAATAAACCTCTCAATACCAAACTCTTGTAAACAAAAACTTTCTTCCACGTGTTGATCAGCTGGTTTCACTACTAGAAATGTAGCATTTTATGATGCATATTCTAAGACGGTTATCTGGGAATGTCTTAGAATGTGACGCGGTGGCAAACTTGTAATTAAGATACTTGAAAATCACTTTTTACAATGTGCATTCTAAGACGGTTGTTAAAAGACGGTTGTTAAAAACCGTCTTAGAATGTGCTTGGGTGACAATTTTGAAATTATTGGCAAAACAACAACAACGGGTTTTACAGAAAATCGTCTTCGTTTTAATTCATTGTAATTACATGTTTGCACACAGCAGACACCAATAGCTTTAGGCATTTGAAATCCTACTCTAGGTCGCGACCCACTGTGCTCCTTCGTGACCCTCTTTCTACCTCATCTAGTCACTCACATTGTGACCCTCTCGATCTCTACCTCGTTTAGTCACTCACATTCGTAGTCCCCAACCGTTTGTAACCCTCTCTCTACCTCGTCTAGTGACTGACATTGTCTTTGATCGACGTCTCTATAGGCTGTGGCACCGCGGTTGTGTCATTTTAGGTGGTAAGTACCCATGGTTGCAGTTGTTATGAATTTTTTGTTTCCCACTCACATTTCAACTTCTAGGGTTCTTGTATAACAAATGTTGTGCCTTATTGGATTTGCTTTAGATATTGATTTTGGCATGCCCTTTTTTAGGGATTTAAATTATTAGGTGGAAATGTTGTTGAATTAAAGATTTTAATTTTTTGGGATGAGGGTTTGTCATTCTTTTTTCGTTAGATAGAGATTCTGTCATATATGTGTGTTTATTTTATTTATGTTACCCTATTATTTCATTGGAAATAGTGTTGAATGTTGTGTAATTGGAATCTTTTTTGGGCAGGACAATAGGGTGGTTAACACCACTGAGTGGTTAATGGCTTTTGCTCTGGTAGTTGAGGCTTATTCATCCTAGTATCCGACTTCAAATCCCTCCATAAGCTTTATTGTAAATGTAAGTGCTCATAAATTCTCCTTTTGATGTTACGCATGGAAAAAAATTCTTTGGTGTATTTTGATGAGAAAGGAGAAGATGGATTATTTGCTGGATTAATATTATCAAAGTAGGGTCTTATTTGGTTTTATTATGATATTATTTGTTGCTTGTAATTTTTAGATATGTTGTTGTATAATTGGTTGTTAGTTATTTATTCAATTACTGCATTATCTTTAGAATTTTCTATTCCTTAGTTGTGACATTATTCGGCCTAATTGTCTCGATGTCATTTTCAGTTCTTTCTTGGCTTACACCCTTGTCATTGAAAAGGAGACATTTCCTGATGAAGAACTAAAGCTTAGAGGTAACAGCTTGGGTAGAGGATGATGTTCTTATAATGGTTGTCATCACAACAAATATAGGCATCAAGAGGTACCTTGTTGTAGTTCTGAGGCTACACCACTAATTGTCTTATTGTGCACTAAGATCAACCAACTTCTTATCAAGTATTCTACTATTTGTATCAGCATAAGTGTACAACATATCTTGAATTGAATGATTGGATGCTTTAGCTTTCAATACATAAACCAAAAATAAAAGAATTAATAAGCATCCATATAATGGCTTAACTTACCAAAATTGGTGTGGTGTCAATAACATAGGAGAGGATAAATTATCATCATGCTATTCATTTGATATGTGGTTTATTTGACTGTATAAGTCAAGATTTTCCTGTCCATTCTCTATCTAAATATAAAACATGCATTATTTCTGCCAGTAGCTAGCCTAATAAATTAAGTAACTTATTCTCTTATAACTTATATTACTTGCCAGTAATTCTATCTCCACAGGACATATTTTGTTGGCAAAACAACTTTATTAAGTGGTATTGAATACGAACTTATCACATAAGAGTTTGATCTTAAGTTTAACTATGAAAACTATTGAAATAAGTTACAAAGAGTTATTCGTAAGCCTAAATAAACTCTTAGTATCATGTACTTTGGGTTTTATAAAAAGGTTGGTTACTTTGGTGGGTTTAATTAAGATCCCATTAAAATAAATATTCACCTAAAAGTCTAAAACCCTGCATAAATGGTATTATTGAAATGTAGATATTGACAGAGTTAGTAGTGTCTAATTGTAATAATACAAGTTATGTTTTTTTATTTCAACCCAACTACATAATTGTTGTTGGACATGATCTGAGTGTGTTGGAATAGCTTTTGAATTTCATTTCTAGCATGAGTTGTAGATTTTTTATTAATAAGCTCTAAAAAATGTATCAAACATTGCATTTAATAGTGCTATCAATGAATCTCTCAGGATAAAACCTGTATGGTTTAGTCCAATAGTTTGGATTTCTTCCAATTGCCCAAGTATTGATTACGACCTTGCTTTTGGCTCGTATTTTGTACCCTTGTATGTCACATGTTTGACCACATTCTGTTGGAACCAAAAGAGGAATTGGAGGGTGTAACCTCAAGGTCTCTCTCACAACTTGTTTCAAATATTAATTGAGTTCATTGATGCAATTTTGATCAACCCTTCCCTTCATATTGAATACCTCTTTCACCTCAGCTTGTGTGTTCTTCATTACTCTTGAAATCTTCACCATTTAAGCCATTTCCCAATCTATGGTTGTTGTTGATGTGTCACCTCCAGTAGCAAAAATATCCTAAAAAATAGTTTATCAATAACATTTAGATAGTGCAATGATGTCCAAAGAAATAGTTAAAAGAAAAAGACAACCTGCATACTACTAAAATTGTGTGGGAAATCTTTCTCTACATTATAGATCTCATAAATAGAAAACAAGATATAAAGAGGAAAGTGTTAAACATTTAGGACCTGTTTGATTTCCTTCTCATTTTTTGTTTTGAAAACTCTTTTTTAAAATGATTTCATGTTATTCAACAATGAATTTCTCATCCAATGTAGATTAACTTTTTAAATCTGATTCCAAAACAAGTGTTTTACAAATTGAAAAAACATAAACAACTAGGAAATGTTTTGTCATTAACTTCTTTTGTTTGGTGATCCTAGCTCAAAATTTAGTCATGCATCTACAGTGGTACTGCATGCATGTGGTGAGGCATGCAATTGGTGTAAGCGTCTATTTATAATTTTTTAAGTACAATTCATTTTTTAAAATAAAAATCAAACACACCCTTATATTTTGAAATGGTTACTCTTTCTACATGGATAAAAGCTTTTCTCGGCATCAAACAGATTGCAAATTCTAGGGCAAAATCTTTATGGTTACTTGACAGATTTTTGTAGGACATATTTTGAAATGGAATAAGGAGCACAAGTCCTAACTCTTTCCTAATGCCTATAGGAGTGTTATTTTGCTGAAGTCATTTTGGGGGCACAATCTCTATTGACTATTGTTATTAGCCAAGGGAATGCAGCATGAATATTCACTTATAAAATAAATTTTAATTACAACATTAACAAACTGAAAAATTGGTAATCAATCAATGTTGTATTGAGACTTTTGTGGCCAATGTGTAATCAATCAATGTTGTTTTGATGATGATTTGATCGTATTTGGAGCTGCAAAAACTCATCTTTTGTTTTTGACTTAAAACTTTTAGGGATTGAAGGCTAACAGTTCAATAGGTATTGATTGTTTCTTAGTTGACAAACTTAGACTGCAAAGGGAATCCGAGGTACTTCCAAGTCTTAACCATGTGTTGACCCTTTTATATTAATACTATAAGTTATTAATTATAATGTATTTCTTATGTGTATTTGTATGTGCTAGTGTAAAGTAGTTATACCTAAGGATTTGATTTTCCATCGTTGCTCTGTCTTGGTCATATCATGCACCTTCCTAATCCCAATTGTTGTCTCCTTTATTAGCATGCAGCAAAATTCAGATGAAAATGAACATTATAAGATTACATAGGAGTGTTGGAAAAGGTATAACAAGTACGTTTTGTAATAACTACAGTGACTTAAAAATTAAGCTTTGAAATTTAGATAAGTGTATTCTACCAACATTTTTGAATCCTATCGTAGCTACTAACAGAGCCAAAATAGTGGAGTGTAGAGCCGAAATAAATACATAGTTGTAATTAGTGACTAAGGTTAAATAAATGAAAATAATAATCATTTCATTTCAAATAAACTATCTTAAAATATTACATGTATATTGAAATAGAGCATTGGACTTCTCATTTCTGTATGAAATAGGATTCCCTCTGGTTGTTTATTAGATTCTGGACATGTTGTGCAGAGCCAGTAGGGAAGGCAAGGTCCTAAAGCCTGTCTTTGTATGTGTCTTATGACATTGTCTTTCCAACCTTCAAATTTTCAATCACATTGTCTTATCACATTGATTCTGAACTCATAAATTTTCATCATTGGCTTGCCTTTCCCCAACCTTTGTCTACTACTTTTTACTATCAAGTTTTGTTTATTCATTCCCCCTCCGATCTGGCTTCTGTGGTAGTGATTATGCTGAATAATTGATACTACAATCTTGACAATACTGTTAAATTGGAAGTTAAGAAGATCACTTACATGATGAGGAAGATAGTTTTAGGTATAGGCTGAGACTAGGTAGCAAAACTTCCTCTAAAAGACCATAAAAGTACTAATTACTCCCTTTTACTTCGCAATTACGCTTCCTCCCTAATCAAACTAGTTAAATATTATGAATGACCTCAACTTAAGGCCTGATTTTTTGGAAGATAGTTATCATAATTGAATAGGTTTGGTCAGAAAAAGAAAAAAAAATTGCAAACTGAGCTTTTTGTTGCAATTAACAGAGTTTTGCTGTGTTTTTTACCTCTTCTGCTAGTAATGTAGCTCTAATAATGTTAGACTAACATATTATGAGCAACTAAGTTGGAGAATTGTTTCAAGTGATGATTGAGCATCTTTAAATAATTTGAATTGAATCCTAAATCTATTTGGGAGAAAGAAAAGACAGAAAAGGCACTATTGCTAAGTACTATTGGTAACTAGCTATACAAAGAACTAGAAATGTGTAGCAGTGAGAGAGGTTAGTGGAAAATACATAGATATAATAGTAATAGTAAGTGACAAAGGAGGAAAAAAAATGGTAAGTGTGGGCTTAAATTCCGTTGCATGTTGCTTTCCCAGATGGAAGATAAGATTGCACTAAAAAAATTTAACAACAAATTGTAGCACATCATCATCCTATTTATCATTCTGCCTACAATGATGATTCTTGGTTCCATTGCCCGCATGCTTTGTTCCAAACACCCTCACTAGGAGGATTCACTGATAGCACATTGACCTATATATTTAACTCCATTCTCTTGAATTTATGGTTGTGTGAAATTTAAGAGAACTCTACTCTCTCTCTCTCTCTCTCTCTCTCTCTCTCTATATATATATATATATATATATATATATATAAAATACAGGTTTTTACAAGGATGGAACTACACATACAACTACTAGTACTACTAAGTGTGATGCCCGCATCTCCTTTTTAATTTGTAGCTTTTATTTTGTTGTATGCATGGTAATAGTGTTCTTGGCTCTTCATAATTATTGTTTTCATGGAACTACCCCGACACTGGTTTTATTTTAATTAGCATCTTCTCTAGCCTGTTTGTTTTGTCTGCTAGTATGTGGCCCTGTTAATTGTGTTATTGCTAAGTCAATTTCAGTAAATATATTTTGATTGCAAAAAAATCATATGAATTCCCCTATAATCTACATTAATTTATGTGATGAGTTAAAAAATTCTTCAGTCCAAGGATTAAACTTTTTCTTTATCAAAGAAATTTGACAATCAAGAATGTTCTATTAATGTTTGCAGGGAGCAACTATCTTACTGGAAAAATGGAAACACCTGAGAACTATGAATTATACCAGCCAGCAGGTGACTACAACATTGCAGGTTGACATTCAATATTATTCTAATGACTGTGAGTAGCTGTAAAGAATTGCTAGTGTGGTTTTGGGCTTGTGTTGATGAGAAAAATTGAACCAATTGAAACGTGAAACTTATAGTTTATAGTATATAGATACATTGATCTTTTATGTGGTAGGTGGACATTTTACTTAATAATGGAATATAATCATGAGTTCATATTGATATTGTGAAGTTGGTTTTTTTCGTGAATGGTGTATCGTAAGCATCTTATACCATTGGCTTGGCTTTGGTATTTGGTTGACCCAGTAGACTAGATGATGGTAAGTATGACATATAATGAAACCAGAACATAGTCAATATGTAAAGTTAGAGAAAACAATATCATCAATTTTTATGGAAACTTTTAAAATTTATATTGATTTCAACATTTGAAGGTGCTAGTATTTTACTGTTCAAAAATGTGTTTCTGATTAGCTTTTCTCTTTGGCTCTGTTACATATGTAGTAATTAAGTCAATACATGATTTCTTCATTATTCATGAACTATTCTTTTAACATTACTATTCGAGTGACAATATTTATGATGAGGGAAGCCCCCATATAGTTCACATGCATTGAGCAAGCAATTGTTGTTATGATTCAGTTGATAGTGCTCAAATAATGTAATAGTATTTTTGTCTTATTTCTTCTTAGCTTAGTATAGTGACTTCATCTTATTTTAATTTCACCATTAATTCTGATTTGAATTTTGAATGACAAGGTGCAATCCAATAGCTTGTTGCGGTTTATTCTTTGCTTATAGAACCAATCGCATAGCACACAAAAAGATTTTACTAATGTTGTAAGTTAAAAATTGTCCACCTTTATTGTGACATTAATCAAATATCAATTTTTGTTGATTCTGTTTCTAAACTTATTTTGTTGATTTTGGTTTGGTGTTGCTGGAGAATGGTAAAACAAACTATTTGCAATTACTTTAGGAGGCCAAGTTCTAAAATATTATTGAAGGAGGAAGTATGTAGTTTTCTTTTCCTTAATAAAAACTAAGAAATTTGCCTTGTTTTTTTATTAATAATTATTATTAGTGTTGTGTATGTGTGTGTTTGAGTGGATGAATGAGTTGGTGTGTAGAGATGGAAGGTTTTCCTGTTAGGAAGTTGGTGAGGTTTCAAATATTTTTAATTTCTTATTTTCTTTAATCCAAGTGGCATCCCAAGCAAAAAATGTAAAGATTGAGATGCTTCTGGATAGGACTGAACCTTTGCTCACAGGTTTTTCATTTTTCTTCTCTATTTTGTTGACGTAGCACATGATCCAACTCTATTTAATAAATAGAGTTTGGTAATAATTTTTTATTAATCATGTTTGACTTGAAGCTGCCTTTTACATTCATACACTATGTTTGTTCAACGGCTATTACTAATGGTGTGAAGATAAAAGAGTGTATGTACTATTTTTTATGCTTGCTCATTGATGATGCATGTGATATTCCAATTTGCTTGTCTATTTTGATTATTACTGGATTTTTTTTTATCAGTATTGCTTAATTTTGGTGATTCATCTTTTCTTGGAAACTTATAAGTGGTGTTTATATCTTAAGGTTTGTGCTTCTGCATTGGTTATGCTTGAGTTGATTGATGTTCAAGATGACCTACAAAAGTACTTATTTGCTTATTCAATCCGATTGTCCCTTGAACCTCAAGGATGCATTATTAATGGAACGTCCTTCAGCTCCTACCAGCTCCATTGGAGGCACTGGATCATCCGTGCTAATGATATTGTTATATCTGATGTCAATGGAGAAGCTGTTATAGGACAAGTATAAGTTTCCCTTCCCCCCCCCCCCCCCTCAATTTCCTTTTTTCAGTGTAATTATTTTTATTCTACTGAAGTACTGATGTGATATTTAATAAATATGCACTTTAGTCTAGTTCATGCTTTGGTTGTTGGAGATGTGATCTTTTTGAATCAATTGTTTTAAAATGCCAGATAAGATATTAGCAGTGAGTAGTGAGTAGCTCTTCAATGCTTAGGCAATTACTTAGTTGCATCGACTTCGATTTTGCACATATCAGGATCAAAATTAAGATGGAAAACCTGATCTAAGTTCAGTGTAACTGATCAAGGTCTCACTGACCTAAATGCACAGACCCTAATCTAAATGTTTCACCTGTATTTTGGTTTGTTGAATTTTTACAACAACAAGTTTCTGTTTCAGCAAATTTCAATTGTAAAATTTCCCAAAAACAACATAATGACACTCTACCATTTATTTGCTAGCAGACGAGTCATCCTTAGGTTCAACTCTGCTAACCATATAAAAGTTCTGATTTCAACCTTGTTTTATCTGTGTGAATGGATCATGCATGTTCACTGTCACCCGTTTATATCTGTAATGAATAATTACATGGGAAAGATATATATTTACAATTCACTGATGCAAACTACCATTTGCGTTATTTGCAGGATGCTTGGATACTTTACAATTGGGTAAATTGTCTGTTGTTCAAAGATCGTTTATTTCATTTGCATGTTCAAATTTAGGAGTAAAATCATGTGCTCCCGTGTTGTACATATAGTGTTTCAACCATTAATCCATTCCATTTTGGCTAAAACACATGCATGAAGCTTCAAACTCAACTGTTGATACCAAAACTTATTACATACATGCATCATGCTTAGAAATTCTATTGTATTGTAATGGTCCTATATATATCCATTTTTTCATACTTGACATTAGTTTCATTTATTATGTAAATTCCTATAATATGAAATTAAATGATTATACTCAATTGTAAGTAAGGGACTTCATAATTGTTGAAAATGATGATGATACTTTTGATTTCCATCAATGTACAGTGTCTTGCTTAAAGCTACCAGAGAACACAAAAAAAAGAAATTCTACGACGGTTACACAAGTAACAGTCTTAGAATGTTAGAGATACTAAGGCGATTATTTGGTTAACCGTTGTAGAAGCCCCAACATTCTAAGATGGGTATTTCAATAGCCGTCTTTGTATCCCTAACATTCTAAGATAATTTTTGCATAACCGTTTTAGAAAGCCAATTACAACAACGACATTCTAAGACGCTTATACAAATAACCATCTTAGTATCTCTAACATTCTAAGATGGTTATTGAAATAACCGTCTTAGAATGACTATTCTACCAAGACAGGTTAGGATTGAAAACCACCTTTGAAAATGAAACATTCTAAGACGGTTATTTGGATAATCGTCTTAGTATAATCAACTTTGTAAGATGGATTCAAAACCGTTGTTATATAGGTTATGCCATTTTACGAAACCCCTTTTTATGACGGATCAAAACTGTCGTAAAATATTTTATATGATCGACTTAAAAAACCGTAATTTTAGTAATGTGTAGAGAGCAGTAGTTGGTTCTCATGGAGCAAATACACCTGGAAGTACAATGCAATCAGGAAATTTAATCATAATAATGGTTTTGTTTGTGTATCTCTTCTTCAAGTCACTATTGGGATTAAAAACTGAGAGTATTCAATATAAAAATTAGTTGATTACTTATGTTTGAAAAGTACCAAATTACCATACTAATAAGAAAGCAATGACACCTATAATTTGAAATATTTTTATTCTCTTAATCATAATCTGCAACTTCCTTTTTCTAATCTTCATGAAAGCTCTGCTGCGCAGTCTATCGCAGGCTGCTTTTTATTATTTCATGTCATATGATTTGGTGAGTGCATGAGAGGCAGGATAAAAAATTTATGCATGTGGATTGTTGTTGTTATAATTAAGAGGTAGAAGATAATTTTTTGGAAGCAAAAAAGAAGTGCACTCACAATTTCATTTTTTGAAAATAAAAGGTAATGCAATCCTCATTTAATTGAAACTAAAAGTGTATTAATATTGGCTTGTTTCCAATTAATTACTTTATTGCATGCTTTGTGAAAAATGAAGCAATAAATATCTCGTTGGATATGATGTGTTACCGAGGAGTGTGATATTTATTGTTTCAATATTAATTTAAAAGTTCCAATACCAATATCTTCTGTACGTTTGATACGAGGAGTTTAATGTTTTAATTAGCTTTTTTTATTTCATTTTTTTTGGTTCAATTAATTATCAACCTAGTTAATTTACAATTGCACCCTCAATTTTGACAGAAAAATTATTACTCCATACTTCCTTCGATAAATAAAGATACATAGTTCTTTCGGGATAATGAATCCTAGTGACATATATAGTTAAGTTATTGTAGCTAACTATTTTAAATAAACACAAAAGATGAAACATTGGTGAAGCATGATAAAAAGAAGAGTGAATGAAGAAAAATAAAAGGTAGCAAAAGAAAAAGAGAAAAGCGGTAAAAGAGACAAAGAGGTATGTGATAAAGGAGTTTGATGTTTTTTATGCTTAAAAGTTCATCATATTTATCACCCATCATATTCAAAATTTTAAAATAATTAAATTTTAATTTTAAAGGATAAGATTGAAATTATATAATAGCTCCAATTTGATGGAAAAACAATATCATCAGTAAGAATAAAAATTGTTTATTCTGAAAATTAAGATAATTAAATGTTTTAATTTAAAAATATAAGGATCAAAATCGTGGATTTAAAATTATAGGGAAACAAAAATTATAATTTAACGTATTTATTAACATAGTCTAGTCATAAACCACTCTTTAAAAGAAGTTTGTTAATTTTAAAAATAATTATCTTAAAATAATTTAAATGGTATGATTTGTTAATTTTAAAATTATAGGAAAAAAATATTATAATTTAGCCTATTTATTAACATAGTCCAGTCATAAACAGTTCTTTATGAGAAGTTTGTTAATTTTAAACATAATTATTTTAAAACAATTTAAACGATATGATTTGTGATTGAATAATAATGTAAAATTGTTTTATACAGTACGTACATAGATATTAAACTCTATTTATTTAATAAAACAATGAAATTTATAATTTTGCTTCCAAAAATTTTATAACAGCAGAGAACCTTTCCAATATTTTTTTTATAAAATTATATTTATTATATGTTAGTTTTACATGCTTTTTCTTTCATTTAAATTTGGAATTGTGATTTTTTTATTTTTCCCATTAAATAATTGTATTAATGAAATAATAAATATATAATTTTTTTACGATAAAACAGAAAAAAAGAAAAAAAATGATTATGTGACTGTTTTGTGCCATATATGTATAAAGAAACTTGAGTTGTATTTAAGGCAAAACCCAAAAACGACCCCAAGCGTCCTTGTTGCCGCCTGCCTAGCACAAAATTTATTAGGCGCCAACCATGCACGGGCAGCCCATTGAATATTGACATTGAAGTTCGAACTTTAATAAAGTGATAAATGCTAAGATGACTTTTTTATACTCTCTGTTTTAGTGTAATTATTGAGTAATAATTTTTTTTTTCAAATAATTGTTATTTTAAATTTTCAGTATAATATTAATTATTTTTTTTCTATTTATATCTCTTATAATATTAATAAAAAATAATAAAATCTGTTAATATTAATATAAGATTAATTTTATAAAATTATTATATTTTTTTATTTATTTATTTTATCAATATAAACAACTATTAAGACGATTATAATTTTGAGACCAAGAAAGTAATATATTTTTCTTTTTTTGGTACATAACTTTTTTTTGGGTACATTGATAGTATGTTTTCCTTATAGGAATGTTAATAATATATTTTTTAACAACCTTTTTTTAATATCTATTTTATGATCGATTAATTTTCTTTTTAAATTATCAATTTTGATGGATCTCATATCTATATCAAAAGAGATAATTATTAAATGATAAAAATGACCCATCAAAATTAATGATTTTTAACAAATTTTAATCCATTACAAAAAATATTAAAAAAAGAATATCATTAACATTTTTTTTCTTATTACATGAATAAAATTATATAAACCTCTTTATATTATAGTATTAGTTGATTTATCTTTTAATATAGTAGATTTCATTCACTATTTATGATATTAATGATATTTTATATGATAATAAAGAATGTCTTGAAATCATTCCAAAAAAAAAAAAGAATGTCTTGAATAAAAATAAGTATGCTAACTTATAAACCCAATACTAATCTATTTACTCAATTATAAAAGTTTGTCTTCAGTGTCACATGTCACAGTTTTGTTTGACACATGTTACTATTATGAAGCTTCACTTTTTTAAATATTTTTTATTTTATTTTTATCTTTCCTCCATTCCAAAACACACGTTTCTTCTCACCCTGTCCATCTCTCTTATTTTTTTCTTTTCTTTTCTCTTATGTTTTTTTACGTCTTCTTTTTCTTTATGTGCCTTTTCTTTTCTTTTTATTTTGCTTTTACAGTTTTATACTCTTTATATATATGAGAAAATAAATTATATACTAACAGTGTAAAATAAACAATTTTACATCATCATTCAATTATAAATTTAATTTAAAATAAATTTATTAACTTTTATAATAAATATCTTAAAATTTGAGAGAGTAAAACTGTATTTTTACATTATAAATGATTATTATATTATTATTACGTTTAATAACTTTAGATGTGAAGATTTTGTTGATTAACATTTATATGATAATATTAATTTTTTTACATAAATACATAATAATTAATTAAAATTAATTTATTAAATAATTTTTATTAGCATATTTACAAATCCCTTTAGAATATGGACAAAAATTAACGTGACCGTGAAATTGCACGAGTATCCTTCCAGTGTTTTTAAATATTTCAACTTTGTGAATTAAGGACAATGTTCTATTATCATTTTAAATAAGATTTCTCTAGTTAGATTGTTTGGATATAAACTACCACCTTTGCAATTGAAATGTTTCTAGGTAACTTATCACTGCGATATTTTTCATCTACCAAAATGTCTCAAAATTGTGTTAAGCGAAAAGGCCACTATGTTAAAATAAGCAACAATTTTTTTAAAGTGACCAGGGTGTCGCTTATTGTATAGGTAACAGTTTTGTCAATATAAGACAACGATAATAATTATAAACAAAAATGGTTGACTTTGATATTAATGTACTTATATAACCATGATTTTTAAGCATTTTTTCCTACTTCTAACAATAATGTTTGATATTACAAGTAGTCGTCTAAGTGGAAAGCCATCAATAATTGTTAATTTTCGACAGTTAATTGATGACCTAAATCTGGTTGAAAGTAAGTCAGAAAACAAATGACAACTAGACTGAAGCTATTGTAATTTGTAAAGTTAGTTCACACCAAAAATGTAATTGCTATTTTAAAATAAATTTCTATTGTAAAGTTATTTACCGAAAACTGTAAACTGGTAAACAGTTATCAATGTTCAAGTTGTCAATAATAACTATATTAAATTTCTCTTAGCCTTTAATATCAATGGTTTGGTCATAGATAATTGTTATGTTTTAAAATTTTAAAAGCATTTTATATTTTTAATTGTAAAGAATTTTTATTTTAGATTATATATTAAATTATATTTACATAAATAAAAAATACAAAAACAAAAAACATTTCTTGTTTCAAAACAAGATTTTAAAAAATAATAAAACAAGGTAGAAAATATTAATTACTTTCAAGAAACAAATTCTTTCAACTGGAATTTCAAGAAATTGATAAAAAAAAAAGTAAAAATAGTAACAATTAATTATTTGAATGCGCCGTTGGTAACTGGTATGGTTGCTTGACAGGAGAAGCATACTTTAGCATCGTGAATTGAATGTCAAGTCCATGTTGGGGGAATATATTGCCTCCTAACTCAACGTGAAAAATTCGAGTACAAGTGACACGCAAGATGCGAATTCTGGCTTTCCTTAGATTGAAAGGAAACCCCCTTCAATTCCCCTAACCTTAAATTTACACCAGAACCCAAGTAAAAAGGGATTTCTAAAGTAAGTATGGAGTAATTGATCGTTTGGATTGACACATGCTGGAACTCAAATTTACACCACGAAAAATTAGAAGTAACTCAATTAATTGCTTTGCCTACAATGTAAAAAATCTGAATTGATTTCGGCAAGAATCAGATCAAAATCAAACATGTTATAATTAATCCTAGGTTGTGTTTGAATTAAAGTGGATAAAATATATTGATAAATTTCAATGTACAATTACCAATTCTAATGCATAAAATGAAGATTGAAGAATTTGTTGCTTGCAAGTAAAATTCTTTATTTAACCCAATAATATGTGAGAAAAGAAGTTATGCATGGTGTGTACTATCATTGAATTGCAGCTCATCATATATCTAGAATTATTTTACAATATTAATACATAAACATTAAACTCATAATATATTTTGGTGTGTTGGAATAGTAGTTTGGAGATATTATTTGCTTTTACATTCGGCGGAGTTTCACAATTTTGACATTGACATTTGGTGGCAATATCACTACTAGAATATGAGCTTTTTACGACGGTTAATAAGGGATTTTAACGATGGTTGTAAATCGTCGTTGTATATAATATCGTTAAAAGTAAGTTGCTTTTTATGACGGTTATTTTAATAACCGTCTTTAAAAAATATAATTATTCAAAGACGGTTATTAACAAATAACCGTCTTTGAATGCTTTGTATGCTTTGACATTCAAAGACGGTTATTATCAAATAACCGTCTTTGAATCCTCCTTCTGATTGGACATTCAAATACGGTTATTTGATAATAACCGTCTTTGAATCCTACGTCTGATTTGACATTGAAAGTCTAATATTTGCCAATTTTAGAAACCACGGTGCCTAGCTAGATTCACATATGTGAAAATTTTCAAACACTATCTTCCTAAGAAGGTATGAAGCTTTTAAAGTGGCCACCACTACCAAGAACCAAATCATAGATCAACAAAATTTCAAAATTAATCATGCAAAAACCACAAGCAAATGGTCCCCAGAAAAGACCAATGAATAATCTATAATAAATTAGCCACCAAAGAGGCATGAAAAACATAGAGTTTTGTTTATCTAAGAGAATAAAATCTAGAAAGCAGAACTAAACCAACACCTTTGGATCAATCATTACTCTTACAACAAAATCCTAACCACCAGAGTTTCATTTTAGGACAAACGTAATTAAAGTATGGAACACATATTAGTTTGAAATATTCACTTTCTCACAACTTTCAGCGACCAATTAGAGCCCAATTTTAGCATATAACCCACGGAGCATGATTGAACTGAAACAAATTTCTAAATTAAAATAGATAAGGAAAAAAATTACGAATGGAATCACAGTGGGTCCACGCACTATGATTGAACTGAACACATATTTGCTTGGATTTTGTTCCACGCACTTATGAAACAAATCAACAAGGAATTTCAGCATGTCTACCCCAGCATCTGATTTTTCCAGCTCTTCACCGGATGGAATCATAGTGGGTCCATTCATTGAACTCAATACTCTCAGTTCATCAGTCAATTGTGGTCGTTTACCCATCTGTATTGGTCATTGTAATAAAATTAATTAAAATAGGTAGGTTAGAGTTGCACATGAACCCAAATAGTACAAGCACACCTAAAGTGGTACAAAAGATGACCATACCTGCAGACTATCAAGGAAGTGTGAATCTGAAAGTCCAGAATATGGAATTTGTAGAGTCAGCATCTCCAAAAGCAAGCATCCAAACAACCAAATGTTAGCTTCCTGTCACAAGATAAAGATAGATAAATTACAACCCAAGATACTATATCTGGTTCCGGGGTGAATTATACATCTATTCTTGACCAAAGTCATGAAGCAACACATGCACTTGCACCTCTAACCAAAACAAGAAGGGGGGGGGGGGGAATGCATCAGCAATTTGAACTAACTACACAGAGATACCATACAATTTTGATAAACTAGCTGAATTTCAAGAGGCAGCAGAACAACAAAATTCCTAAAATAATTTTATTATTACTGATGTTTTTATTATTTTAGCTAATGCAATTGTGGTCAATTCCAAATTATGGATTACATGACATGTCCATCCAAATTAGTGACTTAGTGTCCTAAGGAACACATGATGCGATTGGAACACTAGAATAAAAGGGGAATCCAAAAAGAAGACATTACACAATAAATTTATCTATAAAGTTCAAATGAGAAGCAAAGCTAGCCCCACACAAGATCCTCAGGAAAGCACATAAATCATAGTATCATACAATGAAAATCTTATGAACATAGTTCTCTTAATCTTTCCCAGTATAATAACCTAAAACACAACTTTTCACATTATGTAAAACTAAATTTGTAGTTTTTTTATCTTTTAAATAGTTTTTATTCAACAATAAAATATACAAAACATTTAAATTTTCTAATACTATGTCTTCATTTTGTGAACATGATTCAATTCTAAAAAAATAGTAATTAGTTACTCTCTTCAAAAAATTGGTCCATGCATTGCACCAGCTTACATACTAGTATAATAACATAAATAAAACAGAAGACAACTTTTCAAATTATAACCCCATTAATATCAGTTTGTTTTACTGGTTATCCATGTGAAGAATACTGTTAGATATACATCATTTGCTTTTGAGGTATCTCTTTCAAGGATATTATTATATATCAATAATACACTCAAGAATGCACTGCTGGTAACATCAAAACGAATTATTTATAAAACTAATCTACTCTCCGATAGTCTCATAATAATTTCTCAAACACATAAATTAAAATATCTAAAAAGCACAATCAAAATAATCCAACTTCAGCCATATACTTTAATGAATAATGAATTTACCTAAATTACTGTAAAACAATTTTGAAACTAAGGAGGTGTTTGGTAGAGGGATTCTTTTAAGTTTCCAAGGAATCTTAAGTTGAAAATGTTAATTTCTATGTTTTGTATGATAATTTTAAAAACCATTCATAAAAATCTAACATTCCCCCGGAATCATTTTTTAATTATGTTTTTCACTACAACTTTCCCATGAGAGGGGATAGAAATTCAAAATTACCATCATGAAGGGGGAATTTTTTTTATAATAATTATGTCTCTTATTCCAGGGAATATTTTAGACATACCAAACATATATATGACATTCCCAAGAAACATGATTCCTGGGAAGAAAAAAGATTTTGTAGACTAAACGCCTCCTAATCTAAGACTAGGTCTCCACTTTCATTCCCTCTAATTTTGCCAAACTTTATATTCACTCCCCATTAGCATATGTAATATACCTACATTTTTTTTTTTGCTCAGCATGTAATATAACTACATAAAATGGGTACACAGCTATGTGCATGAATAGGTGGTAGATAAATGGAGAAATACAATAATAGGGACAGTGAAAAAAAAAGTGTTGAAGAAAGCTAGGAAATTGCTGAAAGAAAGGGAGAAGTCATTATTCCAATATATATTTGACTTTATCATAGAGAACTACCTCCCATTATTTTGCATGCATAGACACAATACCTTTTTCCAACATCACAGATGTTTTCAAAATCAAAGGACCAGGACCTATAGTTTAACTTTTGAAAATTAAATGCCAGTAACACCATTAGTGACATTGTTCATATATTTCAAACTCAAAATAAATGGCTGATCAGTAGAAAGAGGATCTTACCAATCCATAGGAGTTTTTTTTATACATATATATGTAGCATAACCTCTGGAGCCATCCACCGAGGTGTTCCAACACATATACAGGGAGGACATGTTCCCGCATGAGCAATACAACACACATGTAAAGTTGATCTTAGTGGCACTGCACTATCAAAATGACAGAGCTTCACAGTGGGAGTTCCATCATCTCTCTTCCTATCCAAATCAAACAGTATGTTTTCACTTTTTATGTCACGATGAATTATGTGCTTTGAGTGCAGCTCTGACAAAGCACATGAGACATCTTTGGCGATATGCAAAGCCAACTCCACAAGAACATGCTTTTCACCAGCTTCTGACAGCTTCTCCAGATAATTCTGCAAGAAAATAGAGTGTGAATTTAAATAAAATCAACCAAAAATGTGTTAATAATAACAAAGAAATGTAGAGAAAATCTTACTTTTAAGGAGCCCCCTTCCACATACTCCATAAAAATTGCAGATCTTAATACACGGTGTTTAAGGAGCCCCCTTTCACTAATATTCATTTAGTTTCATATTGGACAGGGTTCCATAAAGATATTTTCAAAATAATTACAAAATGTGATGCCAACTTTCATAAATATGCTTGAAACCTTATCCAAACATGCACCGAGGCTTAGACTGAGTTTGGAGAAATCTATGATATTCATTAATTTATACAAGATTAGGCTCCATGAAGATACTATATAAATATTTTAACTAAAATTGGATCCAGGTTTGCTGGTTTCAGTTTGCTAATTTTAAACCATAACCAATATTCTTTACGTGCTACAATATGATATAAGATTTAATTTCAAAATCAATTGAAGTTTTAAAATGCCAAATGATTGATGATTATTTAACATATACTAAATTTATAACAGGATTGGGAATAGAACTAATACCAAAAGTTATCTTTCAACATGAATCAACAATAACTAAACTTAATTGAGAAATAAAATTAATCTTAAATATAGTCAACTCAAGTGAAAGCAATATAAATATGACAACATTATACAATACCAAGCCAAACTGTGTTTTGCAAAAAGAAAAAGGTGTTCCACATCCACTTTTGACTCAGGACGTACATACCTGCAAAAATATTCAGGATCTTTCTCTTGTCTTATATCAAGAGGTCGACAAGCATCAATCAGCATTTGAACCCATGTAGCACCCCTCTTAATCAGAATGATATTCCAGGCATGTGGTGAAAAATGTAGGTAACCCCTGACAAGCTCACAAGGACCTGGTGGCGACATGTGATCACATAAATACTGTAAAACAAATTAACTAGCATTAGATGATAAGGCGCAAAAAATGAAAAGCTACCGCACAAAACTATAGCATGAACATAGTAACCGATCACCTTAAAGTCACCAAAATAAAATGATCACCTTAAAAAGCAGAGCTCTATGTCTACATACACCAATCTGCACAGAGCCAATTGGAATTATGATCGAATTTCGCCTTTTTTTTATACAGTCAAGAAATTTTTCCGACATCTTCGAAAGAGTGATATCTTCTATGGTGTTTGCAACTGGTTCAGTGGGAGAACTTATACTGGTGCTGCTTCCAGCTGAGCATGTACAGACAAAAAGGTAGTGTTGTGTCTTTCTCCTTTGACCCTAAGTTGCTCGAAACAAATGGAAGCATGTTGCATTTACATTCACTTCGTGTTTTTGATGATGGCCCTTTGTTTCTTGAGACAATTTTGAGCACCAATTTCTCTGGTCTGACTGGAACAGCTCACTTTGATATTGAAAGGAATAGAAATCATCCAGCATATGATATGTTGAATATTGGAAGATGTGGAATGCGCAAAATTGGTTATTGGTCTAATTACTCAGGTCTCTCAATTGTCACTCCAGAAATTTTGTATAAGAAACCAGCTAACACTTCAACAAGCAGCCAGCAACTGTATGGTGTTATATGGCCTGGAGAAACTGCAGCTAAACCAAGAGGTTGGGTGTTCCCCAACAATGGAAAGCCACTAAGAATAGCAGTTCCTAACCGAGTAAGCTACAAGGAGTTTGTTTCTAAAGACAATAACCCTCCTGGAGTAACAGGCTATGGCATTGTCTTGGAAGCTGCCATAAAGTTGGTGCCTTATCCTATCCCACGAGAATATATATTATTTCGACCTGGTAATAGAAATCCTAGCTATGATGACCTTAAAAGTCAGGTTACACTAAATGTAAGTTTCTAAATCTAGTTTGCAGCCTCATATGGATTCCAGTTGTGGATAGTCTTTGAATGTAGTGTGTAGATTGTGGAACACTATCTTGTGTTTGCAGGGTTGGTTGAGGTCTCTTCAGACATAAAAGAATTAAGTTTGGTACTAATTTTTTATTATAGTCAGAGACGTCAGAGGTACGAAAAAAATATATTAAATAGTCATTGACTAATATCATAAGGTCGTATAATTATGAAAACAAATTATGCGGTGGTTTTCTATATTCTTCTGGAAAGCTTAGAGTTTTGTGAAATGGTCCCCATCCGAAGAAACAGACTGTCAAATTCTTCATCACATGGAATGTAGAAAAAAGTTTAGAAATAAGAACTTTGCAAAAGGAAATTTATTTACCAAAGGTGATAAGGACATGGGGTGGTCGATTTCTCAAGGAAAATTCTTCATCCAACTTTTAGAAATAAGGACATGGAACTCAAATGTTGCACTAACGATCTTGTAAAGCACTTGTATATATTTTTTTGCTACAAATATTTATTATTTTATATGGATAGGTATCAAAATAGAGCCAAATGGCAGAAATCCAACAAAGCTTCTAAGGGATTGGGATTAATTACATCACCTTCTTCATCATATCCTTGTCTAGCTTGAGCTGAATGTCCATTTTCATATAAAGTGTCACAGTTAAGTGGAGTACTAGCTAGTGGGAAGTCGCATGTCTCTATCACTATCTCTTTTCTATTAATTACTTATCCTAAATTTTCAACATACTTACGCTAATAATAAATGAATAATATACTTTCCATGTTTTTGTAGTGAGAGACTAGACTAGAGAGACTAGAGAATGTTGATGACTTGATTAGCTACCAAATGATTTTTAAGAAGCACAACATAAGAGTATGTTACTACAAACATTGCAATGAAATTATTACTTTCAGCATATGAAAAATGGGATACATTGTACATCTGCACAGGCTTCAATGAGGAGTCTCCCTATCCAGTTGTTGTGCTTCAAACAGGTAAATCATACTTAACCAATTTTATTATATAAGGAAATTTTGTCATACATCATATCTATTTTGTTTTCCCGAATAAAAAACTAATTTACCACTATGGGACAACGCAAAAAGGAAGATGGATGTCCATTCCATAGAATAAAACGAGAGAGAAAAGGACATCCAACAAACATATTTAAAGCCTTTTAATTAAGTATTTTCAACAAAAAAGTTTGCTCTTCAACAGAATAGTGATGAACCTGATTTGGCAGAAACAGAACTGGATGACAGTTTTTGCCTCCTTGCTTTTTCAGCTTTTTCCAAGTAATATTGATGGGATTGGTGTTTGGTCCCTGCAAGGTAACAAGAACCTCAATAGATTAAGTATTTAAATGTGCACAATGAAATGGAGATTTATAAGAAAAATCTAAATATAAAGTCGTATCCAATTATCTACATCTGATAATCAAAACAAACCAATCCAAAAGAAATTAAACATCATTGAAGGTACTGCAGTTATTTAATAACTCTAATTTTGTTCAAATTTGTGATAATGCTGGCAAAACACATGGGTCGGGGGAGCTGACAAAGTCAAAGAGTATGAAATCATCATTTAAAGGGAAAGTTACTAGTTTATTCTTATGAAGGAATAAGAAACCATCCAGACAAAAATGTTGTGAATCTCAATCTAAAAATGAATCCCAATCCATTGTCATTGAAGCATCAGATTCTCCAGTCATTGTCTATTTACTTGAGCAATTGTTTAGGATTTTCTGCTACTGCTGGAATGGTGAAACAAATGAAAACTTGACCTGGTTATGAACATCATTGGATTGTAATTGCTACTTGATAAATAATAGAACTAGCTTTTGTCACTCAGCATTTATTATGTTATATGTTTTGATCTATTAATTTCATACATAAAATAAAATTATTTTGAAACCGATCAAAAATTAATTATATGAATTGAATTGCATGTGTAAAAATGTTAAATATATAACGAAGAAACATAAAGCTTATTATAACATTACAAGCTATTTACGATATTTTAAAGTAAAAATAAAAGTAAAAATTTGTCTTTCTATAATTGAATGTGTAATTCCATTCAGTAAATTAAAATTAAAACAAACAAAAATCAATATTTCATAATTTTTTTCTTCAGTTCTAATTTTTTGAACCATATTTTCTCCACCCACTTACTTTCTCTGTTTGCTCTTCCTTCGCTGTGACTCAACCACGAGCACGGTTAAGGTTTTGCAAACATGAGCGGAAAAGCCTCCGTCTCCAAGGAGCTCCATGCCAAGCACACCAAGGTTCCTTTTTTTCCCACCCCTTTTGTATCATAATGTTTTGATGGTGTGTTTTGTATCATGTGAAGCTAGCAACATCTTTTCTCTTCCATTTTGTTGTGTTCTTTATTCTGTTTGTTTTTGTTGTGAATGAATGCAGATATTAGAGGGACTTGTTAAGCTACCTGACAACAGGGAATGTGCAGACTGCAGGACCAAGTATTTGCCTTTTTCACAACCCATTGTTTTGTGTTAAGCATATATATTAATGTTTTCGGGCAAATTATGCTCATGGTTCATGTGGCTTCTTCAAATTTCACACAATACTCCAGCCATTATAGGGATGCATGATGCTATGTGTTTCTTGGATAATAAGGATACATTGTCCAATGTGCTTCAAACAGTTCAAAGGAGTTACCTTAAAAAGGTAGTGGACTAGGAGTATCGTGTGAAAATTTCAAGAAACCACAGGAGTGTCAGGGATTTATGATGTAATGTGTTTCTTAGGTATTAAGGGTACAGGGTTTAATGTTTTTCAAACAATTAAGGGGAGTTACTATAAGCTTAAAAAAGGTAGGGGACAATGAATATCGTGTAAAATTTCAAGAAACTATAACGGGTGTCAATGTAATTTGTCATAGTGTTTTTAATCGTGAAGCTTCAACTACAATAGGTCATTGAATAGCCCTGTCTTTTCTTTTTTTATTTCTTTGGGAGCATGGGAAGTATTAAACAATTTTGAGTACTTGTGTTTTATTCACATGGATATTGGTTGTACATCAGCTATTTAATTATTTTTTTCTTTTGTACTTTTAACTTTTCCTTTTCATTCTGCTGTTCAATATCCTTTGATTTTGGGATCAACTTGGGCTTTAGCATTGATCATTTATTACTTAGAAATTGTTGAGTTTTTTTCATGGTTTATAAGCACATATTTTTAATATATCAGGGCACCACGATGGGCAAGTGTGAACTTAGGGATATTCATTTGCATGCAATGTTCAGGAATTCACCGTAGTCTTGGAGTGCATATATCAAAGGTTTATGTTCATCTTTTTTTCTGTGCCAATTTAGAAATTGATAATGGGCTATGGGCTAAGTCTTCTGATTTTGCAACTAGGTGCGGTCCACAACTTTGGATACATGGTTGCCAGATCAAGTTTCTTTTATGCAATGTAAGGAAATACACAATTCGTTTCTTACTTTCTTAGTCTAAAGTACGATTAAGCAAATTATGAGATAATGTGAGTAACTCTTCTCTTCTCAAAATAAGAGAATTTACTAGTTTTCTTAAAAGGTTTGGTATTGGTCTGAACATAAGGGGTATGGTCTGTTTGGTATATATGTTGCTAGATATATCATGTGTAGGAGATTAAATAATACCCATTTAGTTGGTTGATAAAACTAATTATGGAAGATAGGGTAATTGTTAGAAAAAAATTACTGGGCTCTTGCATTCTCTAGCAGCTGAATTTACAGAGTACTTTGGTTGTCTGCATAATGTCTACCTAGCACATCTCTTGATTTGTGTGTTTTATGCAGTAATTGGTAATGCAAAGTCAAATAAGCACTGGGAGGCAGAATTACCGCCAAATTTTGACAGAAATGGATATGGAGTTGAGAAATTTATTCGTTCCAAGTAAAACTTTTAATGAATTCTTATGCATGACATCACTTGAGACCAGAAGATTAAATTTGCATCAAATTTCCCATATTCTGGTGTCATGAACTTGCTTAAAATGTTTCAGGTATGTGGAGAAAAGATGGGCTTCAAAAGGTGGACTACAGCCAGCTTCAAAGTCAGCTGAAATAATCTTTAACTCGAATGAATCACCAGCTGCTGGGGCCAAGAGTGCCACTCAGAGGAATAGGAGATTGTCTCTTGAGGAAAGCATTCTTGTGAAACATGTGGCACAAATTCGGCCTCCAGTCACGAGATATCATGAGGTATTCATGTTTAATGTCAAGTTCAATCCGTGATAAATATTTTTGTTTCTGATTTTAATTGCACAGATATTCGGAAGGAGGAATGTTCCAGATGTTCATATTCGGAAGGAGAAATTTATACCTAAATTTTTTAACATTTTTTAATATTCAAATTATAGGTATATATAATTTTTTTAATATATTAAATGAGATGAGCATTTTAGGTATATTTTTTAATATTCAAATTATATCATACCTAAAATTTATAATAAATAAAATATTTATAAATTATATTTTGAGTTTATAGTCAACAGTTTAAATTATGATATAAATTTGTTTTTAATTATTAATAATTTCTTTAAAAACAGTTGTTGATATTTAATTTAAATATGAAGAAAAAAATTAGATCAACATAGGTAGGAAATTAAGAAGATATTATTATTATTATATATAAAGGAAAACGTTAACCAATGTAATAAGGATTAAGGGTATCGGTTAAGAAAGTAAAAAAATATATATATTCAAATTCATAAACATTCATTTTTCTATAAATTTTAAATGAGCTTTCATATTATTTTTAATAAACAAAATTCTGTTTTACTAATGATATAAGTAAAATCTTATATCTTTAATGAAAATTGGTAAATAAATAGAGAGGGGAGGATTCTGACTTCTGAGACTCTTTACGGTATGTAGTTTCATTTAAGGACATTTATCGTGTGTAGATACAGTTTGCAAGAAAGAAGAAAGTATATAATGAGTTTTAGAATTAGAGATGAAGAAAGGGGCACTGATTCTCCAACACAGGCTGGAGAGATTGACACATGAAATCTTTTTCCAATCTGTTACAGCAGCTGTTAGTTTGTTAACAACATAACTCCACCGGAGAATCTAGCAAATGTGGTGAAGGATTTTGAGACAAATTTGGCTTTGGTATACAAAGAGGGAGCATAACACATAACCACAAACACTGAGACCTTCGAGGAAAGAGATAGAAAACAAAGTCGAAGAAACAAGGGAATGAGAGGGGAGGGAGAAAAACATAGTTTCTTACAAAAGGCCTTCACGAAAGGAATTGGCCAATCTCATTCAACAGACAAGAGGAAGTAGACGTGTTCAATGAATTTATTCAGCAACCAAATTGAAATAAAAATAAAAAATTGAAAAATAATAACATATAAAGTTTGCTAAACTACAGCTCATTGTCAAATAAATTAAAAAGCAAACTAACATGAAGACATGAACCACACCAAATTAACAAATACCATCCATACCTCTTTTTCTTTTAACAGAGCAGCATAATTAACAGCTAGTGCTTTAATTTCTGCCTGGGATGCTTCAAGTCTATTGATTTCTGCTTTATATTCTTCTATCTACAACAAACACAATTTTTTTTTTAAAAATTACACCTTTAAACATAATAAGAACCTACCTCTGCGTATTTAAGGGGAAAATATGTGCCATAAAATTTGAATACATTTCACTTTCATGCAATAGGTAAAATTAAATTCTATAACAAGGATATCCCACCCTAAAAAGATAACAAGCATAAGAACAAAACAATCAGCAGCTATCACAGAAGTGGTCTGGAAGCAGCAGGTTGGAAGGTTAGACCAATACAAATGGTGTATTGTATTCTATGGTCTTATTCTGATCATATACTAACAGCTATCACCACAAATCAATTTTATAGGAATTTACCTATAGACATATATACTTCTTGGTTACATGGTCATAAGATATGCATGAGTAACTAATGCTTTGTTGATTGAAGACTACAAGCATAAAAAAAAACAAGGATAACTGCACCCAAAGCATGTGGCAAACCAATAGAGCAAGAGCAACAAGACATGTAGGAACTAGGTGGTGTTGCTGTTGGGGCATGCTAGTCACTAAACTAAAAGGTTTATTGACAGTGTCCCATGCAAAGACAACTTATGTCAGTTATCAAAATCTCTATCGTTTAAAACAAATTATGTTAGTTATCAAAATCTCCAACTTTTGAATAAGTCAAATGAACATTAATCCAATACAAAGAAAACCAGAAACAAAGAGATGTAATATGTGATGTTTGATGTGTGTAAAATAGAAAAGACTTTCTCGGTGCTAACAAATAGGTCAAGTACTAGTGTATTGCAATTGGTGTAAACCCAAGCCCACCCTAACACAATAAGACTCCTCACCCTAATTAAATAATGAAATATCTCACAAGATTTTTTCTTCAATTTGAATACTGATTAATTTTACAATATATTTTGAAATATTGTAACAAATGTTTGGTGTAATATATGCCAAATGATCCAAGTTGAGGATTTAATTTCTTTCCTTTTTTTAATAAATTTATGCCGAGGCCTAAAATTTGAAGATAGAATTAGTTTTCCCATTTGGTTTACTTTTCTCCTTTTTCTCATTAGATCTGATAATCCAGCTTGTATTCATTCCCCCTTCTTCTATCAACTCAATTATGTGTGCCACTGGTTAAATCTGCACAATAATGTGCTAGTTACTATGAAAATATAGATGCTGATAGAGAATTTAAGTTATATCTCAGAACTCTGCAAAATATTGTGCAGTTCTTTCCTCTTTTTGTTCAAATTACACAGACTAAAGGAATCACTCTACCAAATAGCTAAGTAGGATGCAGATAAATTTAAGAGCAACCTTTTGATTGCAAGATTAATATTTTGTAATTAAATTTAGCACTTGACCTTTGATGGACAGGTTCTTGGTCTTTTAGGTGGAAACCAACTAAACAATGCTATTAACTCAGAGAAAGCTGTGAAGATGGATAGTGCTGCTGTTGCTGAGTTACTTGACTTGATAGACACTGGTGATTTGAATGACTCCTCATGGAACAGGTGATAATACAAAGAGTAAGAATGGTCAAAATATAGCAAATTTGACACCATCCACACCTCCAGCTCTGGCTGATGATTTATTTGGAAATTTTATGAACTCTAGAGTAGCTAGTGAATCACTAAAAAATGATGATCCCTTTGCTGATGTGTCATTTCATTCTAATGACAACAAAGAGCATGCTGATATCTTTTCAAGCATGACTGTTGTTGATGATAAATTGGATCATCATGTGAGTCATGGTCCAGGGAATAGAAATGAACGTGACAGTGATGATTTATAATATTCTCTAATTAAATATGGGCAGAAAATATGGTGGGTGCCATTGCAGAAAATATGGGCAGAAAATGGGCAAAGGAAATCCATGCCCCCGAGCTTACTATCGATGCACTGCTTCTCCATCTTGTCCAGTAAGAAAACATGTATGAATCCTCTAATGACTTGTTTTGAATAATTAATAAACAGAGCAGAATAGAAAACAATAAATTTTGTTTTTGATGGGCATATAGAAAATAATGAAAATTAACAATTAGTCTACATACATATGATGCATGCATGCAGTCATGTATTGACTAATTAATTTTATTTGTTTAATTTTCTTTACTCTTTCAATTTGTTTGTCTTAAGTAGTATCTCAATTTTCACTATTTTATATATTACATTGGACTAGATTAGATACATTAATAAAAATTGAGTTGCTAATTTAATTGTGCCATGGGATGGGAAGCCTAATAGCTAGTAAGGTACTCTATTTCCTCTAAACTTCACTACACTATCACACTTCAATCAATAGTCCTCTAATCTAAATGTAGGGTTCTCTACCTAGGATGGAAGGGTAGGGACTGGATTTTTGTAACAGGGTTTGTGGAGCTGGTTTGGATGTATTCACCTCTGAACCAGCTGGTTACATAACCACTGCTTGTACTTTCAGTACCTCTGGTACTCCTAGTATTAATACAATATACATATTTTTGCTAAGCAAAAAAAAAAACACTATCACACTTCAAATCTTTTTAACTTCTACCACTTTGTACTTGGGCATTCAAGTGATTAGTTAGTAAAAGTAAAGGTAGATTTATCAGGTTTGAATAGTACTGGTTTTCTTAACTTTTTTATTGATGTTATGACATCAAATTAAGCTGAAATTAGAATCCAAAAATTGGTGTGTTTGATATAAGTTACTATTATTAGCTTACAAGGTTTCAGCTCTTAACTTATATAGCTTATAAGCTAATTTTACTAAACATGTTATTAATTAATATCATTTTCTTTTAATTAATTAATTTTCAGGTGCAAAGATGTGCTGAAGACATGTCCATATTGATTACCACCTATGAAGGAACTCACAATCACCCTGTTCCTATGTCAGCCACTGCAATGGCCTGCAAAACTTCTGCTACAGCTTCCATGCTCCAATCTCCCTCATTGAGTTCACAACATGGATTAGTTGATTCAGCTATATCCTCCATCATCAACTCTAGTGCTCGTTATTACAACCCTAATAATGCTCTAAACTTCTCTACACACCAAGTTTCAAGACCGCAACAATTCTACTTCCCCAACTCATCCATTTCAACCTTGAATTCTCACCCCACAATCACTTTAGACCTTACAACACCTCCAACTTCTTCCTCAAACTCAAGCTTCACTTGCATGCCAAAATACTCATCAACAAACCTTAACTTTTCCTCAGGTTTCTCTCCTCTACATTCTCAGCATTCTTTCCCTAATCCCATTGTTGCTGCAACTGAGGCAATAATCAGAAGCAACCCAAAATTTCAATCAGCACTAGCAACTGCTCTCACAACATATGTTGGCAATATAGCTAGTAGTGGTAGGACAAGAGAAAATCATGTTCTTGAGAGTGCAGAACTAATGAAGTTAAAGCTGCTACGTAGTGAAAATAGTATAGGAAACTCAAGTATATTTCCACTACCACTATCGGAGCAAAGGAACAGGTTTTGAATGAGAACCAAAGAGTTGATTTCAATTAAAAAAAATAGGTTTTTTAAAAACTTTTGCAGCAATGCATGACAAGAAGAGAAAACCAGGTTGGGGAGCTATGGGTTTCCTGATCCTTGTAGCCCTCTGTTTTCAGCAAAGCAAGTGCAACCCTTGTAGCCAACTCTCTGCAATATTGTGCCATTCTTTTGGATTTGGAGTAATATAACACATTGGGGAGCGAAATTGCACAAAAGGAATGAAGTTGATGACTTCAATCAACCATTTTAATTTAAATTTCACTAAAATTAGGATTCTACACTAACTTTTGGAAGGGATTGAAGACCAACAAATTTATTATCATCATAACAATTACCATGTAAAGCTAAGATTGAACTGTATATGAACAAAGTTGAACATATCAACAAAATATCAAATTAAAAAAACATAAACCAGAGCTTCAATAAGAATAACCACTGACCCGTTTGCAGCCCACTCAAAAATGCATCAGCTTCTTCATCAACAACTCATCGATGACATGCGCGCATGTTCCCTGCAACCACGATTACCAAACATCACCATTGAAAGAAAATACATGGAACCCGCGACCTTTCTTCATCAGTACACCAACCACTTAACCTAAAACAAGGTTAAAATAAGCTTAACCTAACAAAGGTACTAACTGACTAACCAATCTCTGTCTTCAGGAAACTTCGAGCTGAGAAGTTGGAGCGATGAAGTCGAAGAGGTGAGGTCAATGCCAAAGAAAGGAGCTTCAATGGAAGAAGGGGTAGGGCTTCAATGTCAAAGAGCTGAGGTCAATGTCAAAGAAAGGAGCAAGCAGAAAGGTGTAGGGTTCACAGTAAGGAGAAAGCAAGCAGAAAGCTCTAGGGTTCACAGCAAGGAGAAAGCTAGCAGAAAGGTACGTACAGCCGCGAGGTTTCGTAGTTTGAAGCAAGCGGTTTTGCCTTTTTTATTTTTAGAATTACGACGGTTTTTTTTTAAAAACCGGCGTAAATTTTATTAAACATAACATTCTAAGGCGGTTTTCAATAACCGCCTTAGAAAGTGCGTTGTAAAATGCAATTTATTACACAAAAATTACAAAAGTGCCACCGCACCACTTTCTAAAGCGGTTCCGCAAATAACCGTCGTAGATCACGTGTCGTAAAAAGCCATTTTTCTAGTAGTGTATAGAAAGTATATAATTTCAACCTATAATTTCTTCCTTCTTCCAAAGTAATGGGTCTGAATGAATCTTATATTTCCTATATGTATTATATATTAATTAATTATTTTTTTTAATAACTGATAGTATTATTTATTTTATTTTCTAGAGAATTGTTGATTTTGTAAGAGTCGAATTAGGTAAAAAAAAAAAAGAGTAAAGAAATGATAGAAAGGAAGAAAGAGTTATATATTAAAGGAAAAAAAAAACAAAATTGGAATTTCATTCCACCAGTCTCCTTTCTCAAATCTGGACCACTACCACAGAACCTTAATTCCCAATTAACAGGTGAAACAAAATCTTAGATTGGTGACTACACCAATTGAGAAGAAGAGATCCAAAACTCATAATCTTTCACTGACTATACGTTGTTCATGTCGAAAACTTCCATTTTCATGTTCAGCATCCGAAACAACAACATGGTCGTCCACAATAACTTCTTTCTGGGACTTGTTGGAATCCTCGGAAATTCCGAGGTGCTTGTGATCGAAATTGCTACAACCTAAGGAGGATGAAGGGGTGGCCAAGAAGGTTGGTTTGTGATCCCCGGCCATGATGACTAGGATCTTCTCCTCGTACACCTTAGGCTGTTCCTTCTTTTCAGAATCATCATCAACCTCTTTGACAACATCGTCGTCATCATCATCGTCGTTGTTACTCTCTTGTTGAGTGATTCTGGTGAGTCTCCAATAGGAGCAAGCGAGCATGAACAGTGCCAAGGCTATGAGAGCCATAATGGCAGCGAGGCCTCCGAAGAGGTAGGGCACTGGAGAGTGCCATGGGGAAGCAACAGAGGTTGTATTTGTCGTTGTCGTCGTCGTCACCACTGCTGTAGAACTTGCTGGTGCTAATGTATTGGTTTTGGTGGTGGGAGGAATAGGAGTGCTTCTCATTCTGCTAGCTAGTTTAGTTTTCTCTTATTTTTTTTGTGTTTTACTTTTGCTTAATTGGTTTGTGCTTTGGGAAAAAAGAAGAGAAGCAGGTGGAGGATTTGTGTTGGGCTTGAAAGAGAAACATGGGGGAAGAGGGTATTTATAGTGGCAAACAACCTCTCAGACCAAGGTATTATAAAACAGAGAGAAACGAGGTGTGTATGTGTGTGCTTACTGATGTTTAGTGTTTACACTGGTTGTCGAATTGGAATTTTGTGTGTGTAATGTGTATCTCGTTTTATGCGAATCAAATTGAGTGCGGTTTTTTAAGTTGTTTTTTTATAATAAAAAAATTGCGATTACTTTACCTTCTTTCTAGTTTTTATTTTTTTATTAGGAGTGGTGACAAGTCAGGTTAGATAAGGTTTATAGGTATAGCATATTTAGATTTAAACTAATGAATATTGATTGATTTGAGATAGTTAATTAATGCAGTACCATTTTAAATCGAACTAACCCAATCTATTGGATCAGGTCAAGTTATTGGGTGAATTAACTGCATACTAAAAATATATAAAATATTAGGCAAATAGGAAAAAAACAAGAAATTATTATTATATTATAAACGAGTTTATTAATAATTTTAAGAGTCTAAATTAGAGTTATTTAACATAAAAATTAAAAAAAATTGTAAGATAGTATAAGGTCGAGTTGAGTCTCATGTGCATAAATCCGATGCTCAAAATGATATAATCGGATAATCAGGTTTTTGCATTTTTAAAGACTTTACTTACTCAAAATGATATAATCGGATATATCATCTCCCTCTTCATGACAATTGTGACCCCAAATCGCCCTGCTTTGTTTCTGTTTCTGTTTCACATCCCTTCTTTGCCACCACAACTAAGACCTCGATCTGCATCGCGCACATGGTAGAGATCCTCCACCGTGATCATGACATTGCCACCGCAAAATTGCTCTCTGCCCCCGCGTAAACCGCCATCCCCAAAATAAACCTGCGTCGTAGGTACCCAAACCTATCAACTCCAACATCGGTGTGATGTTCTTTTCTACTGCACTCGGAGTCACGACATTGTCATGCGCGACGTCACCAATGCAATCACCATGAAATCGGAAGCACCGTCAAATCCACTCCGAACTAGTTTGTGAGACCCTTCTCCCTCACATTGTTGTTGTTGTTTTTGATACAGATTTGTTCAAGATTTTTTCCCCCTCCCCTTGATTTTTGTTACTGATTCAAGATCAATTTTCCAAGATCTTTTTCCCCCTCCCCTTGTTTTCAACTGTTTTCTTGTTGTTTTGGTAACGGTGGTTAAAAGAGGAAGATGAAGGTGGCGGGGCGAGGGCGACACTGATGTTGTCAAGAACGAGCCATGGATGTGAAATAATGAATGAGTTTGAACTCTGAAGGAAAGGAGAAGAATAAATGCCAAAAATCACCTCCTGCAACCAGTGCAATTGTTGGCGATGAGGTTCACAGGGGAGAGAGTAGGGGAAAAACAGTACAGTGTGGAAAGTTAATGTATTAAAGATTAATCTAATGATTAAAAAAATTCATCTCTATATTATACTTCATGTTCCTAAAAAAATATAATAAATACTAATAATGAGAGGATACTTTATTTCCTCAAAATCATATTATACTTTCCTATATACACACGGGTGATTCATCTATAACATGTGCATGCCTGTGCATGATAGGAATTTTAAAAAAAATATAAAACACAACACAAAGTAAAATTCCAAATTCATTTCTAAAGTATATCAAGGATTAGTTTTTTTTAAACTTAAATAATTATTTTAAAGAAGTATTTTTTTAAATGATTTTTTTAAGAAGTAGACAAATATTTACGTCTTAAAAAAGTAATATATATATATATATATATATATATATACATTAAAAAAACAAAAAAAAAATACTTATTTTATTAAATAACTCTAGTTTTAAATAAACTTAAACAAACAGCGTAAGTATAGTTTTTAAAACTTAAATCCATGAAAATCGCATCAAACCATGTCAAATTAGTGAAACAACACAGGTCATTATCTCTATAATTCCCTACCAAAGACTTTACTCCTTACAAAGAATATGATGCATAAACATCAATGACGTTATGATGATATTCGTTAACCTTATCCTCGAGTACTAACAGTACGCCTACAAAAGGAATATATGTTTTCTTGAGTGATGGTGTATTCAGATAAAAAAAGAAGGGAATAGAGAAAAACAATAGATATTGTCTATTAGAAGAGTCACGTACGTGGGTTATTGGGGTCACAATCCAAGGCCATAGCTAGTGAATGCGCATTAGGCTGCATAATTAGATGTTTAATTATATATTGTGAAAGCAACCACAATCATGCAACTGGGGGATAAAAGAGAATAAACAATGTGGGCAAAGCGGAAACAAAGCTATTGAGGCCTTTTCTTTTTGTTTCATCAGCTGGATTTCAGATGTGATCATTTTATAGTCTCAATTATTGATGAAACTAGTTCTCCCTTCGAATTGGGAGAAAATGAATTAAAAGGGAAAGAGAGAAGGATTTGACAATTTATTTTGTATATTTGGATGAAAAAAATGAAAGGGAAAGGTAAAAAATATTGATTGAATCGCATGCAAAGTCTTCTCATGTAGCAAGAAAATGAATGGTTGTCATGGTAACACTGCAACTCAGTTCAACCCATATTATTTTCCGTTTTTCCGTCAGTTCTTCACCCAACAGAAGGAAACATTGGACAAAAAAGAAATATTAACGACACACTATTTGACACAGTTTTTTAATATATATCTTTTTTTTTCAACGAGAAGAATTTGAAGTATAAGTTTCCAAACTTAATATACCCAACTCTCAATTTTATAGTATTTTCCATTTTTCATTTTGTTAGTATCATTCAACTATAGAGGGGTCACTTAGTTATTTTTTGGTTTTCTTTTGCAGTGAACATTTTGATGACTACTATACATTATTACTATAAGAACTCATTGGTTATTCTATTCTATCTTTGTATTTTGAACAAAGAAAGAGCATTGAGATAAGATAAAAGGAAATAAAATTTATGAATAGTTTATAAAAAAAAATATCATTCTATCTCTTAATATTTATGCATTCATTATGATAATTTTACAAATAAAAAAATATTTTGTCAATGATATATAATAACATATATAAGATTGAGTCAATTGAATGAAAAATATACATAATTTTTAGATTTGTTGAAATATATTATTTGCTTAATCTAAAAAATATATGTAGCAGTTGTAAAAAAATAGATATAGCATAAAAATTTGAAGTAATTAAAGAATCAAATCAATTCTTGAAAAAATCATATCTTAATTAGCATGTGTAACTGTTGTAACAATAGTTAATGGCAAATCGAAAAAATTACTAGCTAAGTCGCGGACAATGTCGCTTTCTTTAAGACGTTTCATGACACTGTCAAAAAATGTGCAAGCAGACTATCAACCACGAGGTCCTCAGGATAAAACAGCTCAGATCACTGTATAAGATTCTCATTGCACTAAGGGAACCTTTTCTAGAATTACACCCTCTTTTATGACTTGAAAAGTCACTCTAAAGCCACCCAAAAATATGACTTGAAAAGTCATTCTAACAGCCAACCGAAAATATGACTTGAAAAGTCACTCTAATAGCCAACCAAAAAGTATGACTTAAAAAGTCACTATTATAGTCAATCGAAAATATGACTTAAAAAGTCACTCTTATAGCCAACCGAAAAATATGACTTAAAAAGTCACACTTATAGCCAACCGAAAATATGACTTAAAAAGTCACTATTATAGCCAATCGAAATTTTAGAGCGACAGAAAGAAAGAGGGAGAAGTTTGCCGGAAATGCATCGACTGAAATATGGGAGGGAGAAAGAAAAGTTGAGGAAATGCTTCTCAACTGGGGCAATGAAAAAAAGAAGAAACAAGCTCTCTATATATAGGGAGTGAAACACTATTCAAGTGTTTATCGTGAGCGATGTGGGACTTGAAGCCTTTGTTTTTCTCTTTTTTTTTTCAAACTTTCATCCACATTCTCTTTTGTTCTAACAATCCCGCACTTGAAATTTGAAAAGAAGATTTTCGAGGATTTCATAAAATTGTGCATAAACAAAGGTGTCATACAACTTGAACCTTTGCATAGTGAGTAAGATTCAGATTTTACTAGAGTGACTCGAAGTCTTGAACTCTGTCTCCGACATCAAACCACACACAACCTTTTCATAGGTGTATTTTATAAAGCCCGTACGTTAAAGGTCATGCACGTTTATCCCGGTATAGTGAGCGCTCTAGAAATTTTTGCCCAAAATTTCATATGAAGCGACCCCCACTTCAACATTCACATAGGTGAGTCTATCAAGAGTACTCCTGTAGCCTAGGTACACCACTCAACATAGAGTATAGATCTCATTAAGAATTACGAATTTTTTTTTCATAACTCATCCTCTTGTTACTTCAGGAATCATGCTGCTTTCACTTATAACAGCATGTTCATCTCATATCACTTCATAACTTGTTATTACCCATTGAACCTAGTTCTTGGGATCTCTAGTCATTTAGGTCGGGTTACCATCATGAATGATCATCGCAGTAAGGGCAATAGTCCCATTCTTTTAAAAGTGTAATGGATTTTCTCTCTAGCTAATCCTTTCGTCAAATGATCTGCTAAATTATCATCAGTGCGTACGTGATCCACTCTAACAGCTCCTATTGAGAGTAATTCTCTAACAGTGTTGTGCTTACGATGCATCTATCGTTTCTTACCATTGTAATAACGGTTCTCAATTTTTTTGCAATAGTCGCGGTACTATCACAATGGATCAACACAGCTGGTATCGATCTTTCCCATAACGGAATCTCTGCGAGTAAGCTTCTCAGCCAACTTGCTTCCTCACTAGCAGTTGCTAGTGCTATCATCTCAGATTCCATAGTGGACTGAGCTAAGATAGTCTGTTTCTTTGACTTCCAAGAAACAGCCCCACCAGCTATGCTAAATATATAGCTACTGGTTGCTTTGGAATCATCTGAAAGAGTGTTCCAATCTACATCGTTGTATCCTTCAAGTATAGCGGGAAACCTTTTATAATGTAATCCAAGGTTTATGGTTCTTTTAAGGTACCTCTTTACCCTTTCGATAGAGTGCCAATGCTCCTTACTAGGTCTACTGGTAAACCTGCATAATAATCCCACAACATAAGCTATGTCGGGTCTAGTACAATCAGTGGCATACCTAAGGCTACCAATGATACTTGCGTACTCAATATGTCGTATACCTTCACCAGTGTTCTTAAACAGTTTTACACTTGGATCATATGGTGTACTAGCAGGTTTACAATCAAAGTAGCCATATTTCTTTAAGATCTTCTCAATGTAGTGAGATTGATCCAGAGAAATTCCCTCTTTTGACCTAGTAATCTTAATACCAAGGATTACACTTGCTTCTCCGAGGTCTTTCATATCAAAGTTGTTACACAACAATGATTTCATATCTAATAGGTTTGCAGCCAGGAGGCAAGTCTATTAAATGCCAGGTCTTATTAGATTCTAAAGAATCCATCTCATTATTAATGGCTTCTTGCCACAAGTCAGCATCCAAAGAAGACAAAGCTTCTTGGAGGCTTGATGGATCCTCCTCTAATGTATAGGTCATATAATCGGGCTCATACTCTTTAGCAATTCTTGCTCTCTTACCTCTTCGAGGCTCTATATCTGGTTCTGGTTGTGCAAGATTTTCACTATTAATAGCAAGAAGATAACTGGATGAAGTACCCCCACTATTCCTTAATTTAAAAGAAAATCAGAAACCAGATTCTTTCTCATCTCTGGAGTATGCATCACATCTTTGAGAATCAAAGTCTTTCCAGAGGTAAACTTTAGTTCAACATCTCCAGTTCCAGCAACAGTAGTGGTGTGGGAATCACCCAGCAATACTTTCTTATTTTCAACATTCGTGTATGTTTTAAACATAGCACGATCATAGCATACATGGCGGGAGGCGCCAGTGTCTACCCACCATTCATTTGATCCTCTAATCATATTGATCTCAGTTATCACAGCTATGTATGACTCTTGAGCAATTTTCTGTATCTCATGGGATTGAGACTTTACTGATTTATCATCAGTCATTTGATACTTGAGGTAGCGGCTAACAACATACTTTTTAGTCTCAACTTCCTCAGTATCATACTTCTTTTCTAGAGCTAGCCAAACTAATTTGGCAGACTTATATGGGTTATAATAATCATAGAGATCATCAGCTAACCCATTCAAAATGAAATTCTTGCATAGGTAATCATTTTCATTCCAAAGAGCTAATTCCATAGTCATTTTATCCTTCACTTCCTTCTCAACATCCTCAGGTACCATTGGAATATCAGTGTTCAAAACATAGACAACTTTTCTCATAGTTAAAGAAAACATCATCTTTTGTTGCCAACGTTTGAAATGATACCCTTCAAACCTAAAAGGTTTGTTGAGGTCATTGTTGTTCGAGCCAGTAATATCTACGGTAGCCATAGCAGAATCGAAAGCGTGTTAAAGTTGTTGTAACAATAGTTTATGGCAAATCGAAAAAATTACTGACTGAGTCGCGGACAATGTCGCTTTCTTTAAGACGTTTCATGGCACTGTCAAAAAATGTGCAAGCAGACTATCAACCACAAGGTCCCCAGGATAAAACAACCCAGATCACTGTATAAGATTCCCAGTGCACTGAGGAAACCTTTTCTAGAATTACACCCTCTTGTATGACTTGAAAAGTCACTCTAAAGCCACCCAAAAATATGACTTGAAAAGTCATTCTAATAGCCAACCGAAAAGTATAACTTAAAAAGTCACTATTATAGCCAACCGAAAATATGACTTAAAAAGTCACTCTTATATCCAACCGAAAAATATGACTTAAAAAGTCACTCTTATATCCAACCGAAAAATATGACTTAAAAAGTCACTCTTATAGCCAACCGAAAATATGACTTAAAAAGTCACTATTATAGTCAACCGAAATTTTAGAGCGACAGAAAGAAAGAGGAAGAAGTTTGCTGGAAATGCATCGGCTAAAATATGAGAGGGAGAAAGAAAAGTTGAGGAAATGCTTCTCAACTGGGGCAAGGAAAAAAGAAGAAAGGAGCTCTCTATATATAGGGAGTGAAACACTATTCAAGTGTTTATCCTGAGGGATGTGGGACTTGAAGCTTTTTTTTTTCTCTTTTTTTTTTTCAAACTTTCATCCATATTCTCTTTTATTCTAATAGTAACAGAATCAATTATATGTTTTGAGATCGAGCTAGAATCACACACAAAGAAAAAAGTCAAGCTATAATATATTACTTTTATCTTTATTTATAAGATATAGTTAACAATTTTTTTTATCCCTTATTATAAGAATTTATTTCATCTCTCTTATACATAAATTATTTTTCTTATTAGAATACCTTGAATTATTTCTTTTTCTATCCTATAAAGATTGTAGAAGATAAATAAGTTCATAATAAAATTAAAAATAAATTTAAAAAAAATATTATAAATTTAATGTTAATAGCTAAGTTAACTATCTTTCTTAATAAATATAAATTAGTTAATTATATCTTATAATTAGAAAAAAAAAAGTAACTGAGCTCAATATAAACTTAACTTCATTAGTTTTAATCTAAAGGCTGTATGTAATTAAATATTATCAATTCTCACAATAATTAGACTTTTTGTGTGTGTATAATCCTATTGCTATTGCTAGTTTATTAAACAGGGCAAAAAAATGTATATATATAATTAAATTCAAATATGATCTAATAATTTTATTTTATTATTTTATTTCCCGTAATAAAGAGTTACCCTTCAATACATTTTATATATAGAGTTAATTGATTTTTTTTTCTTTTATATTTCTGTATGACATACCAAGTAAGAAATATAAAAGAAAAAAAAATCAATTGACTTTAATTATCAAACTTTTTCATTAACACAACCTAATAACTTTCTATACAATACAAAATCAATCAATTCAATTGATAAATCATTTGAAATGATCCTTTTAATCATGTATATCAAATTTCACATAAATTAGACATTTGTTGGATCATAATTTTAGTAATGGGCATTTATTTATGTACTTGCCAAAATTCGGGTACTCTCTCTTGCTCTTGCTCAGTTGTAACAAATTAACTTATGATTTTGTCTTTTGAGTCCTCCAACAACAACTCTGAGTGGAAGAGTGATATATGTAAAGACACTCTATTTCTCAAATTAGTCAGTTAGTTTTTTTTTATTTTGTGTGAAAAAAAAAGGACAGTGATCACTTTCCATACTTTTTGTAGATAATATGATTTCCATCCTTTCCATCCTTATGTTTGTTGGATAATCATGTCCTAGTTATTTGTGAAATTCATGTAACCATTACGAAAGGAAATACTTAGGCTACCGAGGTGTTAATAAGCATGTGGCCAATGTCCATGAATATTATTGGTACTCGTGCAACCATTAAATTTTACTTAGGAAGTGTACAATCCGAGTAAACGAATTATTTAGGTAGACTAGTAGGGAATATATGTCCCATTTCTTTTAAAGTTATTTTAATAAAATAAAAAAATTATTTTTTTATGTGGTTGTCTAAATTACTTTTTCTTAAAAACAACAAATTATTTTATTTTTTTAAAAAGTAAATTCTATCTGCTTTCGAAAAGTGCTTTTTTAAACTGAGTTTTCTTAAAAAATCATTTTTTTATAAATTTAAACAAATTGACCCGTAGATGTGTCGAATTGTAGCTTGGTAAGTGAACAACTTGACTAGTACAACATATATTTTAAATAATATATTACCTGTCATAATAATTTTTTATTTGTACTAAAATTTTATAAAAGCTTTCAATTCAATGGTTATAGATTGATTAATTTTGTAGAGTGTAGATCCTCTGTAGTGAAATTGAGCAGTATTTGATGCAGTAACCAACTGATTAATCAATTTAACACTTAAACTATACAGCTAACCACACTAGATCTTTTTATACAACCCACATTTATTCTATTTTATTTATTTATTTATTTATTTCTATTTCTATTCATGTTTCTGAGGCTTTTTACATTCAACACAGGAAAAAAAAAATCAATTTTGCTGGCATACTGTGCTTTGGAGTCTCACATTTTTTTATATGCTCATGGTATTCTTCACTCTTCGAGTGTGACAGTAACAAGATGGAGCAATGAGGCATTGTTATATCCACTCCCACTTAAGCATACCAAAATTAAATAATCGGGCTACAATAACGTGATGCACCAAAATAAAATGTGTCAAAATGAAAAATAACGTGCTGTTAAAAACAGAAATAGAAAAATAATAAAATAAATTAAATAGAACAAATGTGAGTGTGTATAATAAAAAAGTGTGGTTAGGTGTATAGTTTAGGTGTTAAGCTTATCAATCAATTAGTTACTGCACCAAATACTGCTATATTTCACTGCTAAGGATATGCACTCAATTTTGTATTGCATAAAAAGTTATTAAATGGCATAAGTGTAAAAAGTTTGACTAAATACACACACACGTTTCATACATACATGTTGTTGGCACTCAGAAAAACTATTGATGGTTGATTAACTAATAATTGATATTAGCTTATTTACGATTAGTTGAGATGATTAGCTAAGAAAATAAGTAGCTGAACAGAGCTACTGAGTTTAAGGTCGACTGATGAAACATTGAATTCTTTTATTTAGAAATTAGCTAAAGAATAAGTATGTGCTTTAGACGTCATCTACTAAGGATTTAGCAGAATTGGTGTCAACTAGTATGCAACTTGACTATTAAAGGATTTAGTAGAATTGGTGTAAGCTATATAGTGTAAAGTTCGACTATTCAAGATTCAACAAAAGTGGTGTCGGACTAGTGTGAAGTTTGTCTATTGAGGATTCAACAGAATTGATCAACTAGCATGAGATTCAATTGATTTTCAGTGATAGCTTAACAGAAGGTCAACTGAACATGAATAAGGTAGGTTAGTTGAATAAGGACAAACAAGATTCAGTATGTGATTGGTTTGATGCTGAAAAATTGATTATAGGTTTAGAATTAATTTTAAATATATTTTTATATATTTGGTTTCATGCTAAAGCTAGAAGATTTTAAAATTGATTATGAGTTCATAATTAATTCTAAACTGAAATAACTTTCAGTAGTTTTTGTGTTGGATCAGAAAATTTATATTGAAGTTTACTCTTAACTTGATTATATAATAAAAACATTTAAATATAAATCACATTTTTTTCAAATTAATTTTAATCGAATCAATTTCGCATAATTAATTTCATTCAAAATAAAATCAATTTTTCTGACACTCATCCAAACACCTACTCAATTTCAATTGAATTCAGAATTGATTTAGTTAGTCAATGGAAGGTTATTTGGTTATTGAGGTGTATTGGCTAAAGATGAATTTAGATAATGTAGGCACATGGAAGTTAATTGAGGCATAGTTGAGTTAATTCTATTAAAATAAATAATTTTTCACATGATTGTGGACTTAGATATGTAACTTAATTATAGTAGTTAAAAGGAAATCAAGATATAATAGTTCCTAAAAATAGGAAGCAATTGTTAGTGAGAAATTTTTTTTAAAACCTAGGATTTGTTGGAAGTAGAAGACATGCCAACAATTCAAGAGCGGTTACCAGCCACAATCAGATAAAAAGCCCACTCCGATAAGATGAATGGTGAGTCATTTGCCATGAAGGACATGGGAGCTGCTAAACATATTCTTGGTATAAGAATTATGCGTCACATAAAAGAGAAGAAGTTGTGGTTGTCATTAGAATACTACATCAAAAGAGTGTTGTAGAGATTCCAGATGGAAAAGGCTAAGGTAGTGAGCACTCCTCTTGCTACTCATTTTAAGTTGAGTTCTATATAGAGTCCATCAAGTGAAGTTGAAAACTTAGATATGCAATGGGTTCCTTATACATCTGCGGTGGGAAGTTTGATGTATGCAATGGTATGCACAAGACCAGATATAGCACATGTTGTTGGTATAGTCAGTAGATTTTTGTCAAACCCAGGTAGAGAGCATTGGAATGCTGTGAAATGGATTTTGAGGTATCTTCATGGTATTGTTGATATGAGGCTTTGTTTTGGTGGTGATAAGCCTACTTTACTGGGGTACTTATACTCAGATATGGCTGGAGACATTGATTCCAGGAGGTTCACTTTGGGTTATTTGATTAAATTTGCAGGGGGAGTTGTGACTTGGCAGTCCAAGCTGTAGAAGTGTGTAGCTTTGTCTACTACAGAGGCAGAATTCATTGCCATTACTGAAGCATGCAAGGAGTTGCTATGGGTGAAGAAATTCTTCCAGGAGCTTGGTTTTGTTTAGGATAAATATCTACTATTTGTGGATAGTCGGAGTGTTATTCATCTTGGTAAGAACTCAACCTTTCATTCAAGGTCTAAGCATATTGATGTGAGGTATCATTGGATACGAGATGCTTTGGATGCTAAGCTGTTAGAGTTAGCCAAAATTCATACTAATGATAATGATGCTGATATGATGACTAAGGCATTACTAAGAGGCAAGTTTAAAGCTTGTTGTGAGATCGTTGGTTTGACGGTCACCTCCACATAGTTGTGAGGGAGAGATTTGTTGGGTTTTTTTAGCTCCCTTCCTATGTGGAATAAAGACCCAAATGAGAAGGTCCATTGCGTCTCACTTATTTAAGTGAAGAGGGGTAAGATTAGGATAAGAGAGAGAAAGACTCATTTGAGAGGGAAAAACAATTACAAATTATTGAGAGAAAAGAGAGGGAAAATCATTGTGATTTTCGCATAGCCACCAGAGAGCGTTTTTCAGATTGAAACTTCGCATTCGTTAATCGTTGGATCAGGTTGATTTTTAGAAAGTAGGTTCTAAACACATGATAATTCAAATTGTTCGGTTGGATCATTAAAAAGATATCTGGAGAGAGAGATAAGTATTTCACTTTCTCTGCTCTATATTTTGGTATTTCATCTTCTTATCTCTATTGTACCAATTGGGGATGTGCTTTGCTTTGACCGTTTGTAGCACATTTCAGTGCACTTGTTGGAGATTCTCTTGTATCTTTATTGATTATAGTGAAGTTATTTCTTTGGTCTGAACGACTCGTGGTTTTTATCATTGCATTGAGGGATTTTCTACATTAAACAAATTGTGTCTCTGGTTTTTCTTAATTTATATTTTGCACTCTATATTTTATTGGTGCTCCTCACAGGTTATTGTAAGTTTGGGGGAATTTATTTCCGCTGCCTATTACTCTGTTATTGTGTTAGCCTGTTTTCCCCATCAGAGTGGTATTAGAGTTGATGGTTCGACTTGGTGACCGGCTCAAACGAGTAAGATGACAGCGATGAATCCTTAGCCTTAGGGGATCCCTTATATCGAAAGTCTTCTTGGCAGTAGGTCTAGGCGTTGTGTCCCGTGGATGGAGTGACGGTGCAAGTACCACAAGTACCTAGAGCATGTGGGTTCTAATGACTATACTCGTGGATGATAATGACTTTCGCTCGAAGGAGAGACTAGCATATGAAAGAGACTCACACTTGAGGGAGAGATTGTTGGAGTATAAGTGTGAAGTAAAATCTCACATCGAGAATTGACTAAATAAATGAAGTTCCAACCACCTTTTACACAATTATTTAGTAGAAAAATGTGATCCAATAGAATATCACGTTTACATCAATTATTATATCATTTAATAACATTATATAATATGTGAATGTGATCAATCCAATCATTCTATTATAATTATATATTATTCTAATTATTTGTGTTAAATTTTATGAAAATTGAACATCAATAAAAAGTTTATCAAATAATTCATAATTTATTATATTTTAAAAAATATATTATATCAATTTTGATATATATAAAAAAATAATGATGGTTTTTTAAATAAAAATATTTAATTAAAAGTTATTAAATGTTTGTAATAATTAGTGTAAGTTACACTAATATCATGTGATTCTTCGTCTCTATATATGTATAAAGCAAGTTTAAATGTTCTTTAACGTAGCAGCTGATTCCATATTCTATCTACCTTGATTAGTTAGTTTCATTATAGTGAAGAGCCGGAACATAAACACTTTTGGATCTATATAGGAATCACCTTTTACCATTGGCAAATTTAATTTCCAGTTTTCCACTTTGATGCTTCATTTTATTCTGCTATCTTACGTCAAAACATATTCTGTACCCATTCGCAAAAAGAAGTTGAAATGCTCTCCAAACTTTGATTCTTCATATTTCTTAGGGTCGAGTCACTTTTATTCCTACTAGCTCGTCCCTGATATCTATCGTATTCTATATTTAAATTTGCACTCAACCACTTATATATGCTTATTTTCTAATTGGCTAAGTGATCTGAAGTCTATATTCCTTTTTAGCTATATATTTTATTTGATCATCATCCTAATCATGCATTAGTCATTAATCCATGATAAAAAGGTACTTCAGCTACTAGAAACATCCGACATTAATTAATAAAAAAAGAGAGAACATTCCACTAAAGCAAGCTCAAATCTAGTTCCAGATATAGCAATTGATCTTTGCCTCAGATACAAAGCGAATTTCCAACATAAAACATCTGTTCTTGAGAAAATACCTGTATTTTTATTTTTACAAATAATTATAAAATTTTCCTCTTTTTTTTAGCCTTTTGTTTGACTAGACAAATAAGTTGATTTTAAGTTGTTTTTTTTACAAAAGTTGACTTTAAGTTAATTAGCTTAAAAACTAAAAAAATAGTTATTGGATTAACGAGTCTATGTTACAAACTTGTTGCATTTTTTAAAATACTACTTTTTGTAACGTTTGGACTTGCAAGTTCTTAATTTTGTTTTTTTTTCTTTAAAAAATCCTTAACACTCTAGCAACCTCATAAAAAAATTTCTATAATAGAAAATAATCAAAATTATAATAAAATCCATTTATATAATCTCTTTTCAATTAATATTTTCTAAAAATGAGAATACAAATCTAATTTTTAAGATGATAAATTATTTGAAATAAATTAAGATTTAATTTTTTTAATGGGAATTAAATTAATGAAAATGTTAATAGTAATAATTATTTGAATATATGTAGTTATATTTAAGTAATTGGATATGTCTTTATATATTTATTATTTAACTTAAAAGCTAATTTTATCAAATACATTTAATTCCTTCTAAAAAAATCCAATACTTTTTAATTCAATTAGTAAATTTATTACTTTCACACGCGCATACATACATATATATATATATATATATATATATATATATATATATATATATATATATATATATATATATATTGATTTGATCAAACTCATGTGGCAGCCATATATAGCAATATGCAACATTATAGTGAGATATCAGGTGTGATCTATATGCTCCGAAACTTGTGACAAGATTCAATTGGTTTGCAGTCATTGAACGAATATTAAAGCAGTTGTTTTAGTGGCTCAATTGCTCAAACGTCATTGCCTTTGATTCTCTTCAAATCCTCAATCATTAAGAGATCGAGAGATTAATAATTATGCAGTATTTGGAGCATAAACAATTGTCCGTTATCTCATTTATTAACCGCTATAATAATGATGTTTAGATGATGTAACAAATTAAGTGGATACAGCACTAGTCCTGGGTGAGATTTACTAGTATTTAGAAACTTTAGTGTACAATGCAATTAAATTACATATAATTTTAGACCTTTGGTGTTAGAATCTTTTGTTGCAACCGGAGAAAAGTGACACAGACAGATCGAGAGAACACAATTGGTCCCCCACTTGCATCGTTGCATGGATGTGTGATCTGTGACGTATAGCTCCACTAATTGAAAAACCTATATTCTCTGATGTGTGCCACCCCCAACATAATTCCAGATAATGAAGCTAGCACTTCAAGTTCAGGTTAGCTCATGTTTCTTTATATTGATTAACTAATAAATACTTGGGTCTGACTAAGAGAGCAATATAGACTAAATTAATCAAAGTAACAAAAATATTGATTTATCCTTTACCTATTCTCCTTTATTCTTCTTTTTCTTTTAAGAAATTGCACTAACCATTCTACAACTCTTTTATTTTTTTTAATTACATATCATGTACAGTAACTGCGATACACGTGTGGTGTATTGTACCTAGCTAATTTATATAAAGATAACAAATTCTACGGGAGATATATTGTAACGAGTAATTCCGTGGGTGACAATTATGCTGAAAATTCTCTTAGGAATGATGGACACGTGGAAAACGATCCGCAAAACTTGACCACGAGAAGGAGCACAAGGCCCGCAGGGAGAACGTGTATTTAAGGGGTTATGCTCATTGAGGAAGGGCATGTTGTTGGTATGATTCTCTGTCTTCTGCATCCATCTTCTTCCTGATCACATCTTCATTCTCTGACCCCTTATGTTAATTTTGATTTTTCATCTTCTCCTTGAACTAGGTTGACTCGAGTGAGCTGTCATTTACGTTGCTTCAAAATTCCTGTTTCCATACTTTTATTTCTGTCTCAATATCATAAAACAATCCCAACAAACAATTGCTACATTGTACTATTTCTTAGTTCATATAATACATATTATATTGTTTCTTTGTTACATTGGTGTTTTCATTGTCATCAATGGCGGACAACAACAACGATTGTACAAGGCTTCAACATATGCAAACTCAGATCAATACCTTGAATTCGTGGATGGAAGAGCAGCACAAGCGCGACATAGAAAATCATGATCGTTTTGAGAAGCTGCAGAAATCTATGGATATGTTACTTCAGCACCCATTTTTGTCCATTGGTGGTTCGAACTCAGGCAGTTCTTCTTCGGGTGGTATTCTGATAACTCCAATTTCTTCATCTGCGCCTGTCAAAGACATTTCTCTGGGATTTCCCCATTTTGATGGCCATACACCTGTTCTGGAATGGATTTTCAAAGCTAAAAATTTCTTCAATTATCATCATACTCTTGACTCTGATAGAGTGAAGATTATTGCGATTCATTTTGAGAAGGATGTCATACCGTGGTTTCAAATGCTTCAGCACATGGAGTCGGTGAATTCCTGGTCCGATCTAACTCATGCTTTGGAGTCTCAGTTTGGACCGTCTCCTTTTGATTGTCCTATGGGTGAATTGTTCAAACTTCAACAAACTGGTACAGTTTCTGACTACTATTTGAAATTCATGGCTCTAGCTAATAGACCTAAAGGGTTGTCTAATGAAGTTGTTTTAAATTGTTTTTTGAGTGGGTTAAATGTTGATATTCGTAGAGATGTGATTGCTCAGAGGCCTATGACATTAATTCGAGTTGTGTCCTTAGCCAAATTATATGAGGAAAAGTATCAACCAGTAAACTCTAATCAGACCCACAATTATTCTCATAGATATTCCCCTATTTCTGCTCATACTGTTAATTTCAATTCTGCTCCTTCTAATGCTGCTAAAAATACTACCAAAACATCTTTGCCCTCATTGTTGCCTACTCCTAATACTCCTCCTCTTAGAAATAATTTTGTTAAGAAAATTTCTCCCACTGAGATGCAATTAAGGCGTGAAAAAGGGTTGTGCTACTTTTGTGATGATAAGTTCACATTTAATCATAAGTGCCCAAACAGGAAGATGTGAATGTTACAATTTGAGGATGATGAAGGTGAAGCTGAGATGAATTTTGATGTTGTGTCTGGAGATAATAATAGTACTGCTGAAACTGTGATTGACAATCTTCACCATCTTTCCTTGAATGCCTTGAAAGGAGTTCTTGGTGTTGGCACTATTAGATTTTTAGCTCATATCAATAACTTACCCGTGAGGGTACTTGTTGATGGTTGTAGTTCAGACAATTTTCTCCAGCCAAGAGTGGCCAAAGTTTTGAAACTACCTATAAAACCAGCACCCTTGTTTAAAGTTATGGTTGGTAATGGTAATTACATGACTACTGTAGGCATGATTAGAGAACTTAGCATTCAAGCTCAAGGCAACAGGTTTCAATTACATGTATTATTGCTGCCAATTTCTATTGTTGACTTGATATTAGAAGCTAACTGGTTGAAAACACTTGGTTCTCACATTGCGGATTATGATTCCTTGCAACTTAAGTTCTTACATGATGGGAAATTTATAACCCTACAGGGCGATGATGATGGTACTCCTACTCAGGCTCAATTACATCATATTAGGAGAATGATTTCTACTGATTCTATTGCTGAAGTTTTCAGTATGCAACTTATTGAACCTTCCAATTTTTAGTTTCATTTATTTGAATTACCTATAGATTTAGAACCGGAGTTGGCACTTCTTTTGCATACATATGAACCTGTTTTTAAGACTCCCACATCCTTACCACCTCCAAGGTCTTATGATCATGCTATACCCTTGTTGGAGGGATCAAAACCGGTTAAAGTCAAGCCTTACCGGTATTTACATAGTCAAAAAGATGAAATTGAGAAATTGGTGCAAGGAATGCTTGAGGAAGGCATCATCCAGCCAAGTAAGAGCCCATTTTCTTCTTCAATTATTATGGTCAAGAAGAAGGATGGTTCTTGGAGAGTGTGCACTGACTATATAGCATTAAATACTATTATGGTTAAAGATACATTTCTTATTCCAACAATTGATGAATTGATTGACGAGCTGTTTGGAGCTGAATTTTTCTCCAAGTTGGACTTAAGGTCTGGTTATCACCAGATTTTGTTAAAACCTGAGGATATGTATAAAATAGCTTTCAGGACTCACCATAGACATTATGAATGACTAGTTATGCCATTTGGGTTCACTAATGCCCCTACTACATTTCAAAGTCTTATGAATGACATATTTAGAAGAGTCTTGAGGAAGTTTGTATTGGTTTTTTTTTATGACAGTCTGATATATAGTTCTACATGGAATGATCACCTCTCTCATTTGGAATTTGTGCTAAAAACCTTACAACAACATAAGATTTATGCTAGATTTTTTAAGTGCTCTTTTGGTGTTAGACAAATTGATTATTGGGCCATGTTTTTCCAGGTGTAGGAGTGACTGTGGAAACCACTAAGTTGGAAGCCATTACTAATTGGCCACAACCAGCTATTATAAAACAATTAAGAGGGTTTCTAGGACTCACTGGTTATTATAAAAGATTTGTCAAAAATTAAGCTTCTATTGTTGGGCCACTCACTGATTTATTGAAGAAGAACTCCTTTCAGTGGTCTGATTCTGCTTCTCAAGCATTTGTGTAGCTCAAGAAAGCTATGACTTCAGCTCCAGTGTTAGCAATTCCTAATTTTAGAGAACCATTTGTACTTGAGACCGATGCTTTTGGTTCAAGTAATGGAACAGTACTGAGTCAATCTCAACATCCTATTGCTTATTTCTCTAAGTTGTCCCCTAGAATGCAGAAGCAATATACTTATACTAGGGAATTCTATGTTATCAATGAAGCCATGGCCAAATTCAGGCATTATTTGTTAGGCCATAAGTTCATTATTAGAACTGATCAAAAAAGCCTTAAGGAGTTGTTGGAGCAAACATTGCAGACTCCGGAACAACAACAATGGTTACCAAAATTCCTTGGTTATAATTTCACCATACAGTATAAACCAAGTAGGAAAAATATCCATGCTGATGCATTGTCTAGAAGCTTGTTCATAGCTTGGTCAGAGCCTACTAATCATTGGTTAGCAAAAGTTGTAGCAGTTACTAAGGAGGATAAGTTACTGAGTGAACTAATCAGTTGCTATGATCATGGAGGAACCATTGATCCTAAGTATGATGTAAAGGATGGATTAATATTTGGAAAAGGGAAATTGATGATTCCTGAAAATTCAGCTTTGAGAAACCAGATTTTACAAGAATTTCATGACACTAAAATGAGGGGCCATGTTGGAAGGAATAAAATCATTGCTAGAATTTGCAGTCAATTTTATTGGCCTAAATTGCAAGAAGACATTAAGTCCTATATCAGATGTTGCAGTATCTGTCAACAGGCTAAGGTGGATCAAGCAGTACCTACAGGATTGCTGCAGCCATTACCCATCCCACAACAAATCTGGGAGGACATTGCTATGGACTTCATCACTAATTTACCATCTTCCCATGGCTATTCGACTATCACGGTCATAGTTGACAGGCTTTCTAAATTTGGCCATTTTATTGCTTTAAAAGCTGAGTTTAATAGCAAGTTGGTGGCTGATGCATTTATCAATCATGTGGCAAAGATACATGGATTTCCTAAGTCTATTGTGTATGATAGTGATAGAGTCTTCATCAATTCTTTTTGGCAGCAACTATTTAAAGCTCAAGGAACCACTTTAGCAATGAGTTCATCTTACCATCCTCAAAATGATGCCCAGACGAAGATCCTTAATAAGACTCTTGAAATGTACTTAAGGTGCTTTGTGTTTGATAATCCTAAGCTATGGTACCCCATGCTAGCTTGGGCACAATATTGGTACAACTCTTCTTATCATCACAGTTTGGATATGAGTCCATTTAAAGATGTATTTGGCAGAGAACCACCTGCAGTTGTTCCTTATCAAGTCCATCCTAAGGATCCTATATCTCTCCAAGAAACTCTTGTTAACAGAGACAACCTTTTATAGAAGCTCAAGGGGAACTTGGCTAGAGCATAGAATTACATGAAAATGCAAGCATACAAGAAGAGACGAGACTTTCAGTTGGAGGTGGGAGATTTGGCTTTGGTGAAATTACAACCATATAGGCAACACTTTGTTGCTCTTAGAAAGAATCAGAAGCTGGGAATGCATTTTTTTGGACCCTTTGAAGTGGTGGAACGCGTGGGACAGGTTGCTTATAAGTTGAAATTACCTGAGGCTGCATGTATACATCCAATTTTTCACATTTCATTACTTAAGAAGTTTCAAGGAAGTCTGTCACAGCAATACTTACCAATGCCACTTACAACAACAAAATTTGGCCCAATCATTCAACCTGAACCTGTTTTGGATACAAGAATTATTAAGGGGTTCTACTCATTGAGGAAGGGTATATTGTTGGTATGATTCTCTCTCTTCTGTGTCCATCTTCTTCGTGAGCTCATCTTCATTCTCTAACCCCTTATGTTAATTCTGATTTTTCATCTTCTCCTTGAACCAGGTTGACTCAAGTGAGCTATCATTTACGTTGCTTCAAAATTCCAATTTCCATATTTTTATTTCTATCTCAATATCATAAAACAATCCCAACAAACAATTGCTACATTGTACTGTTCCTTAGTTCATATAATACATATTATATCATTTCTCTGATACATATATGTTTTCTTCAATTTGTTTATAGGAAAAATAGAGTATGTACTGACTATATAAAAGATTATATTCTATCATTAAATAATAAATTATTAAGTATGATAAATGATAATATTTTGAAATAGGTCGACTAAGTTGATGTCCTCATTGAAATAGACCAAACTTATGTCCTAGCTAAAATTGTTTGTTTGAAATTCGAGGACTCCTGATGATGATGAGCTCTCTTAGGCCAAATCTCCATAAAAAAATCAGATGAATATCGATAAAAGAGGCTTTGATACTCAATCTACTAAATATCCTACCAAAGTAACATTATGAAATAAAAGTGTTTGTCATACAACAAAGTTAGTTAAATTTATAAGAACTTAGAATAGGTTAGATTCATTGCATGGACCCAAGGCCTCTCAATGATAATATTCTCCTCTTATAATCATTTCTTGGAAATCTTACTCTTGGGTGTTGATTTATATATGTTCATTCCAAGTCATTAGTTTAAACATTGGATTTGGTTCAACATAAGTCCAATTTAGTATAATAATTTTATTGACTTTTATAATAATTATTTTAAAAAGTTATACTAAAAATGATTTTTACTAATTTATAATATAATTTTTTTATGTTAACAATGCATAGAAATTGATCTCTTATTTTTCTATATATATTCTCTGAATCTTGGGGTTGCGCATACTGCAAGGTGTTAATTTAACTAAGTTGCTTTTATGATTACATGAATCCGCCTAGAGATTCACCTGAAAGATCTTACATTCTATTTGTGTCCCTCATGTCCAGAATTGCTGCTCAGCCATTGCTATCCGAACTAAGCTTTTTTAAAATCTCCGATGGTCCATGACAGTTACACAGGAGTGTTCTTAATACTTGCAGCAGAAAATGATCTATTTTGTATTAAAAAAATATATAACAATAATAAATAGAGAAAAATATGTTTGTGTATTTAGATGTGTGTTTTTGAAGTAACAAAACTTTTCTTCAATAGTGTGAAGACTCTACTTTGATGAGTGGAAATCTATAGAGGAAATCCTCTTTGTAATTTTCATATCTAAAACTACACTAGAACTTTTCTAGGTTGTGTGTGGTGCACTTTGTCTCAAGTATATACTTCTATTTATAACATTAAAGAGATATGGATTCGGGTTCTTTTCCAAGAAAAAAAAGGAAAGATTTAAAATAATTTCATATTTCTTTATCTTTATAAAAATAAAAATGATCTTATATATTTTATTTTAAGAAGCTTCCTGGTATAAGACAAAAATAATTCACACTTAATCACATGACTACTTACGATCACATTCCTGATACGTAGCAATAGAATATTATTCTTATTTTATAGACAACTTCCACATTTATAAAATAATACTCGTCTATTTTATATTAATTATATTATTGGTGCTAGCAAAAAATATAATAATATTTCACTAAAATATTTATTTGATTAAATTAAATTCTCTAATTTAATTATCAAATAAATTATTTTCTTTTACAAAGATTGGAACACTTTTTGTGTGTGACCCCGTAGGTTCAATACTAAACCGATAGTAAATTAATCATAATTAATTTACTAACCAAGGTAGGCGTCTAGTAACACTCCTAATGTTCAAATAATATGCAATAACATCTTTTACCTTCAAGAATCAATAGAAGAATAATGTAATATTTTCTTCCATTATTTATAGCTCAAGTTTAACTCTATAGTGTAGTATTATTGTCAAACTCTAATAAGCTAACACATTTAATCAATGAATGACTTGAAACTCTTTTTTCTTTCATTCAATTGCAATGACCAAGGTTTTGATTCTATCGTAGAGCTCAAACTCATTACCTAGAGTTGGTGGATTCCTTCTTGATTAATCATTAATTCTACAAGTATTTAATCATATCCATTATTCATTCAACTAGTACCCTAAGATATTAGGTTCCCGAAATTAAAATATAACAAATAATGTTGTTAATTACTTTGATAATCTCATGTCAAAAGAAACTATTATATTTCTTCTTGAGAATTTCCTATTGACATATCAAGGTAATATAAACTATCAAGAATTTACAGTTATGTCAGTTCAATGATGACATCCACATGTACATCATTTATATATGCAATTTAATCAATAAGATCTATTTATCTTTATCCAATAAAGACCATTACATATATATTAATTTATTTGGATTATTGATGTCTTATTCACAATAATCCTACGATAAAAAATAATTTAGATTAAAATTATAAAAGACTTATTTCTCATTATCATAATCTCTAATTTTAATCAAGGACTAGTCAAATTAACAATTTAATAAAACAATAAATATGATAATAAAATAAAGAATAATTCTTTACTAAAATTGATAACATGATGGATTGGATTTTGGACATACAAGTCAGTGTAAATGTTTCCACTTGTAAATTGCTTTAATTGTAGCATCTCATACCTCTCCCAGATGGTCAGTCCCATACTACTATTATACAAAGAAAAGGACTTTTATTTGACGATTATTTAAAAAGCCGTTCATAAGGAGTTTTTTTATTTTAACATTTATTTTTTAACTGTTAATAAAAGTTCTCATTGATCAATAATTAGTATAATACAGTAATGTTTATCATTGTAACGGTTAATAAATTATTAATAGAAGTTTCCATTAATATTTGTTTTTATTCGACCACCATAGTTAGGGTCTTTGATTTTCTGATGAGATCCTGAACTATCTCTATAAGTTTCGATCCCTTCAGTTGACTATGGGATGAATTCTTAGTTTATGACTTAATCACACATAAAGTTCTTTCCTGTGATCAAATTCATGTCCTTCTCCATGGACTCAACGTGCATTTCCAACTCAGTTTATTTACACTAGAACTCTCAATAAACATACGCTCATAAAATCATTTTTTAGTAGTGATGATGCTAGATATATGGTATGGACTCAGCTATATTCACTTTCACAGCCAACCTATACATACATGAGACATCGTATAAATTCGGAATTCCTTTAAGCGTTTAGTCATAGGCAATTATATATGTATATCAAATATAGATGCAAATCTGCAAGTTAGGGAGGAAAAGGGATGGTGCCCCTGTTCAAAGTAGGAAAAGCTTTCTGGGGATGCGAGATCCTGTATCTCTTCTAGACAACCCCTTAGAGTACGTTCAATGACTTTTATATCTCTGGCCATAAAAAAATTAACGTATAATTAAGGATCCAGCCATCACTTTGGTGTAAATTGAATTTGAACCATACGCTTTGGATGCAGTTAGGAATAAGGATCAGACTAGGTCATGACGGCTTACACATAAAGTTGGTAACGACCTAACTTGTCAAAACGAAAAATGTATTGTCCTCGGACGTGAGTGACTTGACACGGTAGAATAACGTACACATATGCTTTAACGCCAATCCTTTTCCATGAAGCTTCCTCCTACAACACGATTAAAATGTGGGATTCTTCATCAGAGTTTTTACGTGGAAAGATGATGTGAGAAAGAAGCGATAGATGTATAAAGGATTTATCACGCAAGCGAGGGTGATAAAAAGATGTTATGAGAGAATTTTAAAATATTTTGTTAGGGTTTAATATTTTTTTTGTCACTATTTTTATTTTGAGATTTTTACGTTTATTTTACAACAATTTATTTTTTTTATCAAACTTAGCTGCTGAACTATTTCTTCATTAAAAAATTAATCTTTGCTGTAAAATAACAAATTAATTATGTTGTGATAATGATGTGAGTTGTCATATTATCAATTAGTTTGTCATGAAATTCATGTACAAATTTTGTTAGTAAACCCTAATTTTTAGTCTCATTTTTTTTATAACACTTGTTTTTATTCTTTTCATGATTTTTTTATCTGTTTAATTTAGTCCGTCAATTATGTTGATAATGTGAGAATCACATAACTTCCCATATGCATTACTAGTTTGATGTAGAAATGTTAGGTCACACTCCCAAGTCCCAAACACTCTCTTTTACACACACTTCATACTATTGGTCTATGTCACTTAAATTTTTGAAATGGTTGCTTGCTCACTAATTTTGCAGGTTAAATTATTTTCTAATTTTATTATTACTATTAGGATCCAAACCCTCATCTTTTACTTGCCCTCCTTTTCAATCTCTTGCTATGACGCATCAAGTCTTACACACGCACAAAAAATTGCAAGTTTTTTCTTTTTTAAAAAAAATTAGAACCCAAACCGTCGTTCTCTACAAGGGTGCATGTTGCACGCTTTTTTCTTCATCGCATGACGCAAGTTTCACCGCATGACGTTCTCTACAGGGGCGATATTCGTTGCCTCCTAACTTTGATTCTATATACTCTGCTGGTGCAGTATAAGTTTTAATGTTTTCCACCTCATTTGTTGATGTGTAATAAATATTGTTGAGTATGGACAAAACTTTGACAATGTATTCTCTCAACATGATTTCTGTGTTTAATTCTGAAACCTTTAGCGGTTGGATGGAAAATTTTAGAAATTTAAGGAAATTGAAATACTTGACATTTAAATTACTTGCAATTGAATTTTTCATTTTTTAAATGTTTTATTTGGATAAAACAATTTAATTTTTTTGTATTTTAATTTCTTTGTTTGGAAATATCAATTGAATTTCATTTTAAAATATTTATCCAAAAAATTAATTTTAATATTAATTTTTATAAAATAAATATTATTTAATTTACTTTTATTAAATCTTTGACAAAAAATACTAAATTTTTCCAAAGAGTAGAAAGATTAAGTACAAAATTCTTTTCTTAAATTGTGACAAAATTAAGACTTATCTTTTTTAATTATATTCATCAATCAAAATGAAAACCATATATTATTGTTACAAACCACAACCAAACATGTCTACCAAGATTTCAACCCAAATCAACCACTTTATAAAAGACATGCATATCATCATTGGCAAGGGGTGTTGATATAATTGTGTATTGATAATGAATTAAATTTTCATAACACTTCACATACAATTCAACAATGTAAATAGAAGTCGTATTGTCAATATAAACACAACATGTGTGACATAACAATTAAAACAAAATGAACATCAATTCAACACGACAAAATTTACAAAGTTTTGAAAGATAGATTTAGTCATAGACTCAAGCACTCATGTGCTAGGTACATATTGGAACATAATTGAAAACACGCATATGACATATCCTCCAGATTAACCTGCACAATTATACACAAAAAAATAAGTGAGAGAAGCAACATATCATTTTTCCATCCCACAATCTCCTACTACAACTCAATATAGAACTACAGACAAATTTGCTACTATAAAAAAGTAATTGATATTTAATAGGACAAGTTCTGTCTCAGTGGACCCATGCACTAAAAAAATACAAAGAAAAATTAGTCAACAACAACATCAAATAGGCTCAAAAGCAATTATTACTACAACAAAAAGATGTTTTTACATCGATTCTATGACACATTCAAAGACGATTGATTTGTAACCAATATCATAGAAAGTCAAAATTTTCTACGACGATTCTTATAAAATCATCTTAGAAAAGCTATATATTCTAAGACGGTTTTCGGAAAAATAACCGTCTTAGAATGACAACATTCTAAGACAGTTTTCAAATAACAGTCTTAAAATATAATTTTCTTTAAAAAAAATTAAAATAAATTTAGGATTCTGGAAAACTGTCCTAAAATGCCTACAATCTAAGACGATTTTTTCAGAGAATCATCTTAAAATGTAAATTTTTCAAAGAACCATCTTAAAATGTATTTTTAAAAGGTGAGGAATGTATTTGTAGCTCATTACCTCAAGTCCTACAGCTACTCAAAGCACAAAAAAAGCTTGAGGCATTGTGATTGACAATTGAAGAATCAAAGCATTATACAATTGGAGAAAAAGTAACGTGTAAATATATATAATATATAATATATAATTAAAGTTGTTAACTGGAAGAGATCCTTGTATTCCGAATCTGAACACCTGAATACCATCTCTATTGCAGTCTTTGAGCTAATACATTCCTCACCATGCACCATGAGTTTCCCACAATTTTTGGAAAGGGTAGATCTGACAGAATTTAAAAATGATTGATTGTAAATAAAAGTTTTGGGTTTATCATAAAAGCACGGTCTAATACCAACTAGATCACCAGGATATTGTTAAAATCTCTTTAGTAATGAAGTATTTAACAACAAAATACATAAAAGTAGATGCTTGTGTAAAACAATAAACTAAACTACCAATTTATGCAAAACAAATCCATGTAAGAAAGTAATAAAGAATGTCCTGCATGAATGTTAAGACACTGGCAGATGTTGGCAGGCCCATTTAAATACACTCAATAACGTGCATCCATAATATAATTCCAATAATAAAGAAATACAGCAAGCTTAGTACCTTATACAATAAAAAGAAATATAAAAAAAATTGCTTCATGTGATTTCATAAAGACGACTTGAGGACATATGCAAGGACTTTCAAGCTATTTTTCAGCACAAAAGCAAAACAATATGCGGACCATCTCAATTGCCATAGCACTACTCTAAGCCAAACAGTGCTAGGGCCTATCACAAATGTCACCCCAAGAAGAAAAAACATCAAACTGAATTTTAACATACTTTTCCTATCAAACCCGAAACAGCCAGTATACCAAAGACCAACAAATGCTAACTACATTGCACTTTACTTCTACACTAGAAACATATCTTCTAACATAAACTATGAAGGCATATCTTGCAACGTGTATATTGCAACCTCTGTAACCCATAGAAAAATAGGCAACAAATTGCATAGGTAAATTCCAAATTTCCCTGTACATTAAATCACACACCACAAAGACATATAATAAAATAGATAGGATATGTCCCTGTGCATTAGCTCATACCCAGACCCTCAAAGCAACCCCATTCCGAGAAAAAGAAAAAACAAAAAATTTCCCTGCATTATCCTAATTGGCTTTCTCAAAATTTTACAGACACACCTTTGGCCAAAAGGGAACACGGTGGGCTAATTGAGAATTAATTATTTGAGTTTATAGTAATATAAGGGTTGTTTTATTAAGGAAAAGGGGCCAATGGGAATGCATTCAAGAATTACCATGGTAGCCTCAAAATTGGAAAAAAAAAAAAAGGTGTCGTTTTATTTGTCACCAAATTAAACGGGACTTAAAATCACAATCACTGACCAAGATTCAAAGCTCTAATTGAAAGCATGAAAATAAAAATCAAAAGGGAAATATGAAAACAAGGTAAACAAAGAATAGAGATGGTAAAGCCAAACAAAAATAGGACAAGCACTGAAAATAAAAATTTTAAAGAATATAAAACATGATTAAAATCATATGCTAGAATAGCTTGTTTAAACATAAAAAAAAATAAAAAAAAAAAATAAAACCATTTTTTATATAAGTTCTTTTTAAAGAAATATATAGGGTTTGTTTCTTAAAAAAATAGACAAATACATCAGAAAATTACTTATTTTATTTAAAAAATAAGCTTAAAAATTGCAAGAAAGAAGACATAATAAAATATGCTTAGTTCATAAAGTGATAAAATGAGATGAAAAACTTGCAGCGGCTATGACAAAGTTCATGGTTAATGTTACAATTATAATCAAAATCTATGCCAAACTCTTAGCTTTTTCTTGATTTGAGAGATATATAGTGACACTATTTTTCTCTAAATTGTTTGATAAGCTGAAATTCAATGTTGAAAGTGCATGATATGACAAAGTCAAAGTATGAAATGCCATTTTTTTCCTGTGGCAGCAAATCAAAATCACAATTATAGCGTACAATTTCATCTTACTCATACAAGGTCTATTTCATCAGAGACATTAATGCATATACAATGTAGCTGTTGCTTCAGGCTGTATATAAAATGATGCAGCACATGATAATTATTTTCTATTTTGTTGAGATAATTAGTTTCCTACCGTTTCTATTCTTTTTAGTTTCCTTTTCTAAGTTATTTTTCCTAGTTTCCTTTTCCTTATGCATTCTATTTGAAGCATTTGATTTGTAATTGTTTAGCGGTAATCTAAGTAAAATTTCTCTGATTTATCATTAAATTCTTCTTGATTTGCATGTGAAAATGTTTCATTCTTCCACTGCACCAAATAATTGTTAATTCTAACTCTTGAACAATAAAGATCCAGATTGGATTGGCATATATAACATCAAGATCCAGTCTGGTGAAATGATCAAAGAAGAACTTTTTATCTAAACAAATAAATTAATGAATATTCAAATGATCCTACTCCAACTTAACCATCATGAGAAAAAAGCAACTTACTTGAAATAACAGATCCCTTCACACCAAGCTGATCCACAGTCCTGAGATGCAGGTGAGAACATCCAATCATAAAATAACATTCCTTTTGGGAAAAAAATAAGTGATTTTTCTTTCTTCAAATATTATTATGCTACACTAGTAAAAGCAAAAAAGAGAAAGCTCATTGCTCTTGCCTTAGATGCAGGTCTTTTATAAAGCAAAGCTCCTCAATACTTGATACATTGATAACACCACAACTCACAGCTTTCTCTCCAGCATAACAAAACCAGAAAGCAACCTTTTTCTTCAACAACAATCCTTAACCAGCACAACCCAAAGTAGTGCAAAAACCAACATGAAAAAAAAAAGTGGAGCAAAAAAAAATTTCCAGCAAAACCTTGTTTGTTGTTTTTCCCACAACAGAGAGAACAACAATAGGCCTCTCTTCAGGAAAACTCAATATAAGGGTAGCCACCTCTTCCATCCTATCAGCAGAAGCCACAGAGGAGCCACCAAACTTCATGACACAAGTGAAACTGGTTTCACCCTTCACTATTTTGGGTACATAATGGGGGCTGATGAAGCTCAACTAAATCCAACATCTTTCTAACATAAATTGTATATTAATATGAAGATTTATCAAAAATACATATATAATGTATAACTATTTAAAATTCTAAATATATAGTATCATTAATTCATAAAAACTACTACCTTAACCCTGTCAACAGGCTGCAAATAGGAGTCAACTTGCATTTTGCATATTGTAGTTTTGGCCTAGTGATGGAATAAGAAAGGAAACAACCATTTAAGTTGGTTCACCAAATTGTTCTTGAACTTAATATTTCTCTTTAATTGAGTTCCCCTAAGGAATTAGGTTTCTAATTGAAGAGTTTTCATCAAGGAATAGGGTTCTACCTATTCTAGTGATCTCAAATGATAATTGAATGGATTAGATGTAATCAAAGAATAATGAGATTGGATTAAGTGAAGGTAGAAGGATACCAATGCCTAACCACTTAATTATTTGTTGAATGTTGAATATTTCTTTTGTATTTTAGCTTTGTTTGGTAGCTTAATCTGTAAGCCTTATTCAGAAGGCAGCAGTGAGATGTCACTGTCATCTCTCCTCTCTCTTTTTTTGTATCCTATATATATGTAACATTTTGAATCTAATAAAGTTGTGAGAGAAAGTGAGGTTTTGACTCCTCCTCACCTTCATTTCAAGTTGGCATCAGAGCAGGTGTCATCCGCCGTCGCCCGCCGCCGTCGCCGCCGCAACCGCCGCCGTCTGCCGCCGCCGCCGTCACTTTCCGGCGGCCATTTCTCTGGCGAAGCCAGGGTTAGGCTCGCCTTGGGAAGCGCGAGCCAGTCGGCCAACTCGCGTCAGCAACGGAGCAGCCACGCGCCGCCACGCGCCGCCACCGTCCCGCGCGTCCTCCGGCGCGTGCAGTCCACGCGCCGCCGTCCCGACGCCGGAATCGCGCCACGCCTCCGCCGTTCTCTTGGTCGGCTTCTCCTGAGTCCGTTCCAGCCCTCAGTTTCCAGTTTCGTCACCTGGAACGCTACAGTCCTATTCTCTCCACCTTTTTGCTCCCTTAGGGTTTCACCTTGTGGGTCAAAATGGCTTCCCCTGGACCTGTTTTCTCCTTCTCCGGGACTCCAACCATCACAGCTGCTAAACTCAATTGGAAAAATTACCCCTCATGGTCTGCTTCCGTAGAACTTTGGTTTCTTGGTCAAGGACACCATGACCACTTGGAGAAAGCTTTCGATTCTGTTTCAAGTGACAAAAGAGCCGAATGGGAGAAGCTTGATTATCAACTGTGTGCTGTGTTATGGCAATCAGTTGAGCCGGATATTTTGGATATCCTTAGATCATTTAAAACGTGTCGTTCCTTTTGGAAGAAGGCTCAAGAAATTTTTGCCAATGATATTCAGAGCTTATTTGATGCAACCATGAAGGTTACAGCCCTTAAGCAAACCAGCAATGACATGATTGCTCATGTGGGTAAGGCTCGGGCTGCCGTGGAAGAGCTGAGAAAGTTTCTTGTGGCTGATTCATTAGAAGAAGTGAACAGGAAACTGGACAAGTTTTACATGGTCCTTATTCTGAGAAGCTTACACTCAGACTTTGATCATGTTCGTGATCAAGTACTCGTTGGGGATCAGGTTCCATCCATGGATTCTCTCATCACTAGGCTTCTCCGTGTGCCTCACTTATCGAAGGATGAAAATCCTACTGATAGTGTGGAGACGTCAGCAATGGTTGCATCACGTGGTAGAGGAGGCGGTCGCAACAGCAGAGGAGGCCGCAATGGAAGGGGTGGACGTCCTCATTGCACCTACTGCAAGAGGATGGGTCACACCCAAGAGAATTGTTATTCGTTGCATGGGTTTCCTGACAAGGTTGCACAGGTTTCTAGATCAGAGAAAGCAGAGTCTAAGTTCTCTGATGAGGAGTATCAGGAGTATTTGAAGCTCAAATCTGAGAGACCCAGCAACCAAGCTCAATCCTCATCTGTACCATGTTTTTCAACAGCTTGTATCTCTCAATCAATTGAAGGTCCTAGTCCTTGGATACTCGACTCAGGTGCCTCTGACCATATTTCTGGTAATAAGTCTTCCTTTTCATCCTTTTCCTTACCAAAAATTCCTCACCTCGTCACTGTAGCTAATGGCTCCAAGGTTGCGTCTCAAGGAAGTGGTCAAGTTTCATTGTCTCCTTCCTTGAAATTAAACTCTGTTTTATTCCTTCCGCAGTGTCCCTATAATTTAATCTCACTAAGTCAATTAACTCGTTCGTTAAATTGTTCAGTAACCTTTACTGCTAATTCTTTTGTTATTCAGGAACATGGGACGGGGCGACTGATTGGAGAAGGACATGAATCACGAGGACTTTACTATTTGGAATCCAGTCCACCTGGGTCTTGTTTTGCAATCTCAAAACCCAAACTTTTGCATGATCGTCTAGGACACCCAAGTTTATCAAAATTGAAGATGATGGTCCCTAGTCTTAAGAATCTTCGAGTCTTAGATTGTGAGTCTTGTCAACTAGGAAAACATGTCAGGTCGTCATTTCCTCAAACTGTACAAAGATGTAACTCAGCTTTCTCTACCATTCATTCTGATATTTGGGGACCAAGTCGTGTTACATCTTTTGGTTTTCGATATTTTGTAACCTTCATTGATGAATTCTCCAGATGTACTTGGGTTTATTTAATGAAAGACAGATCTGAACTTTTGCCTATATTTGTGTCATTCTACAATGAAATTGAGAATCAATTTGGAAAAACAATTAAAATTTTCAGAAGTGATAATGCTAAAGAGTATTTCTCTCATGATCTTTCTTCTTTTCTGTCTTCCAAAGGTATTCTACATCAATCCACATGTCCTCACACACCACAACAAAATGGTATTGCAGAAAGGAAGAATCGTCATCTTCTTGAAACTGCACGCTCCCTAATGCTAAATTCGAATGTTCCGATACATCATTGGGGAGATGCGGTGCTTACTGCTTGTTTCCTAATAAATCGGATGCCTTCTTCTTCTCTTGAAAACCAAATTCCTCACTCACTTGTCTTTCCTCATGATCCTTTATTTCATGTCTCTCCTAAAGTGTTTGGTTGTACCTGTTTTGTTCATGATTTGTCTCCTGGTTTAGATAAACTCTCTGCTAGGTCAGTCAAATGTGTCTTCCTGGGTTATTCTCGTCTTCAAAAGGGTTACAAATGCTACTCTCCAACCATGAGACGATACTACATGTCTGCAGATGTAACCTTCTTTGAAGACACACCTTTCTTTTCACCCTCCGTGGACCATTCTTCATCTCTTCAGGAAGTTCTTCCTATTCCTTCTCCTTATCCCCTAGATAACTCAGGCCAAAATGTCAGTATTGTTCCATCTTCCTCACCAAATTCACCTGAAGTCATCTTACCACCTCTGACTACAGATCAACACAGGACAAGGCAGATTGGATCTCCAATACCTGAAGCCTCTCCTAGTGATTCTCGTCCTTCTTCAACCAGTCCTCCACTCATGGATCCGCCCTCTCCTTCCACTTCTTCTCCTCATTCTGATTCACATTGGCCCATTGCCATCAGAAAAGGTACTCGTTCTACTCGTAATCCTCATCCTATTTATAATTTCTTAAGCTATCACCGTTTGTCTCCTTCATACAGTTCCTTTGTTTGTTCATTGTCTTCCCTTGCCATTCCTTCCACTGTCCGTGAGGCACTTGATCATCCTGGCTGGAGACAGGCTATGATTGATGAAATGCAGGCCCTTGAAAATAATGGTACTTGGGAGCTTGTTCCTCTTCCCCCTGGTAAGACCCCTGTGGGTTGTAGGTGGGTCTACACTGTTAAAGTTGGGCCCACTGGTGAGGTTGATCGGCTTAAGGCTCGTTTGGTAGCTAAAGGCTACACACAGGTATATGGCATTGATTACTGTGATACTTTCTCTCCTGTCGCCAAACTCACCACTGTTCGTCTGTTTCTTGCTATGGCTGCTATTCGTCACTGGCCCCTCCATCAGCTTGATATTAAGAATGCCTTTCTCCACGGTGATCTTGAGGAGGATATTTATATGGAGCAACCACCTGGGTTTGTTGCTCAGGGGGAGTATGGCCTTGTGTGTAAGCTTCATCGATCTCTCTATGGGTTGAAGCAATCTCCTCGTGCTTGGTTTGGTAAATTTAGTCATGTTGTTCACATGTTTGGACTGAAACGAAGTGAAGCTGATCACTCTGTATTTTATTGTCATACATCTCCTGGAAAATGTGTTTATCTAATGGTCTATGTTGATGATATAGTGATTACAGGGAATGATGCTACTAAGATCAGCCAGCTAAAAGAGCATCTATTCAGTCATTTTCAGACCAAAGATTTGGGATCTTTGAAGTATTTCCTTGGTATTGAAGTGGCTCAATCAGGAGATGGTGTTGTGATCTCTCAGAGGAAGTATGCCCTTGATATTTTAGAAGAAACAGGTATGCAAAATTGTAGACCTGTTGAAAGTCCTATGGATCCTAATTTGAAGCTCATGGCAGATCAAAGTGAAGTTTATCCTGACCCCGAGAGATATAGGAGGCTTGTGGGAAAACTCATTTACCTTACCATCACTAGACCTGATATCTCCTTTGCTGTGGGAGTGGTTAGCCAATTTATGCAAAATCCTCATTTGGACCATTGGAATGCTGTCATGCGTATTTTGAGGTATATTAAGAGAGCTCCTGGACAAGGGTTGTTGTATGAAGACAAAGGTAATACGCAATTATCAGGATATTGTGATGCTGATTGGGCTGGCTGTCCCATGGATAGGAGGTCTACATCAGGCTATTGTGTCTTCATTGGAGGAAATCTTGTTTCTTGGAAAAGCAAGAAACAGACGGTTGTAGCTCGGTCTAGTGCAGAAGCTGAATATCGATCGATGGCTATGGTTACTTGTGAACTCATGTGGATTAAACAATTTCTGCAAGAATTGAGGTTTTGTGAAGAGTTGCAAATGAAGTTGTATTGTGATAATCAGGCTGCTCTTCATATTGCCTCAAACCCAGTCTTTCATGAAAGGACTAAGCATATAGAGATTGATTGTCATTTCATTCGAGAGAAGCTTCTGTCCAAGGAGATTGTCACTGAGTTCATTGGTTCTAATGACCAGCCAGCGGATATTTTGACTAAGTCCCTAAGAGGACCCAGAATTCAGACTATATGTTCCAAGCTTGGTGCATATGATTTATATGCTCCAGCTTGAGGGGGAGTGTTGAATGTTGAATATTTCTTTTGTATTTTAGCTTTGTTTGGTAGCTTAATCTGTAAGCCTTATTCAGAAGGCAGCAGTGAGATGTCACTGTCATCTCTCCTCTCTCTTTTTTTGTATCCTATATATATGTAACATTTTGAATCTAATAAAGCTGTGAGAGAAAGTGAGGTTTTGACTCCTCCTCACCTTCATTTCAAGTGAAATTGAAGAGTTTTCATCAAGGAATAGGGTTCTACCTATTCTAGTGATCTCAAATGATAATTGAATGGATTAGATGTAATCAAAGAATAATGAGATTGGATTAAGTGAAGGTAGAAGGATACCAATGCCTAACCACTTAATCATTCATAGTATTAACTTCATATTGTGTTTTTCCAAGTTTCTTGCAATTCCATTGCATTTCATTCATTCTACTACATTGTCGCATTTTATTCTTTATTTTGGTACTGTTAGATCAACACCAATCCTCATGGTTAGTTCAACTTGCAATAGCTTGATAGTGAATGCTAATTGACTCAAAAATCTACGTGAAAATGATACTCTACTCATCATTACATCAAGGCCAAGGGTCTGGATTAGGAGTAGACTAATGGTAGAGAATAAATGGATTAAAGGTTCATTAGATATGTGAGGATAAGGTGAACTTAATTACCATAAAATTCAACAAATTTCCCTACAACACCATGTTTCCTAAGAATTTGTGTCACAGTTAGAACCAAGTCAGTTGTTGTAACACCATTACACAGTTTTCCAGATAACTTGAACCCAACAACACATAACACCATGCTCATAGGCTATCATTATTACAGCAGACAACATTAGGATCACCACTAGCTAAACAACTCCAAGAGCTTATTTTGAGTTAAAGGAAACATATAGTTCTAAACCACAAACTATCAGAATTCATTACATTTATAGGAATATAATTAGAACAAATTCGTTACAAATAAACCAAAATTCAAGTAAATATACCTTGCCAAGCACTGTTGCCTCTGCTTCAATACCACCAAAGCCCCATCCAGCAACTCCAAGCCTATCTATCATTGTTGTATGTGAAGCAGTTCCAACTACACTGTCAGGATACAACAAGCCCTCAGTATTGAAAACAATGCGTCCAAGATATTCAAGATTGACCTGAAATGAGACATTACAAGTCCTCGGTATTAAAAAAAATAGCAGTAAAGAAAATCCATAAAATCATTTGGAATGTCTGTTTTGAACTTACCTGATGTACTATACCAGATCCAGGAGGGACAACAAGCATATTACGGAAAGCATTTGATCCCCATTTAAGAAAAGCAAATCTCTCATTGTTTCTCTAGAACTCAAGCTCCATATTGGCCTGCACTACATTCTCTGACCTTGCTACATCAACTTGAACTGAATGATTAATGACAAGATCAACAGGAACCTGACAACAATTGTAGCTGAGTTAGAGCCACTTATACAATAGCAAATATAACATATAGGCAAAATTGTTTGTTAAATTTCTACAAATCAAAATGACTTCAGAGAACAAAAGCACAGAAAAATGGTAAGAATGATGTATACCAGAGGATTAATCTTATTAGAATCACTGCCAAGCTTATTCCTAGCATCACGCACGCAAGCCAGGTCAACAACAGCAGGGATTCCAGTAAAATCCAGAGGAGAGGAGAAAAAACGGGTTAAAGATAAAACACGCATTACTTTATATCCCCATCCATGAAAATAACTCTTTTGCCGCATGCAGAATTGGACAAGGTTACCTGCAGTAGAACAGAAGCAGGCTTCAAAGGAATCTCAACTTGCTTCACAAAAGAGTTTCCCAGTCAAATTTTTTAATTCAGAAAGTTATATATTGTTCATTCAAATAAACAAAGGATTAGAATATCATTTTATCTCTTTATTTTAAAAATTACCAAAATTACAAAATTTTATTAGAAATGAAAAATTTGTTTTCCTTTTCCTCCACAACCTTACTCCCAAACATACCAGTCAAAATCCAATCTATTTACAAGCAACATAATACAGAGAGGTAGAGAAACAAATCAAACAAATATTGTAATAGCTAATATATGTCTGGACAGTCAGACCTGCAAATAGGATATGTTCGGTTCCCTTCCAACATTTTCCTGAAAGCATTTACCTAAACCATTTTTGGAATATGGTTAACGCCGTGAGATTCAGCGATTTCGGAAATAGCATGCTACCGTAGATTCCTACCTGGCGAACATTGTGGGAAACGACATATTTGACGATCCGTTTGAGGAGCTGCGGCTCGATGCAGCCGCGGCGCTCGAAATCGAGTTTGAGGAGTGCGAGCGAGGCGTCACGGAGGGAGAGGAGGCGCGTGACGAATTTGGTGAAACCCTTGAAAGTCCAGAAGTCGGAGGAGTGCAAAATTAGGGTTGGAAGACGCTTCCAGAGGTTCAAAGACGGAGTGAGCGGAATGCAAGAGGGTTAGGGCGCGAGCTGAGCACTCAAAAAATATAAAAACTCAACCTTATTCAAAGACGGATTTGGAAAACAACCATCTTTCAAATGTTTCTTATATTTACAAAAATACCATCATTTAAAAAATAACAAAATAATGACGGGTTTCAGAGGACTGTTGTTGAGTTTCAATCGTTGAAACTACTTTTTTTTTTAGTTGTGTATATTATGCTATACACACACAAACATATGTTCGAAGCAAAATTGTTCAATACTATCACCACGAGAAATATGCAGATTAAAGACTAAAAATAGCGACCAAATATATTGGTGACAAAAAACGACCAATTTAGCAACTATTATATAAGTTGTCACTTTTACAAACCAGAGAGCACTTTTGCAACCGATATGCATGGTGACAACCCAAGCAGCCACTAATTCAGTCGCTAAGTGGTTTAAATTTTAAATTTTTTTTTTGAAAATTTAGCAACTGATGTTGAGGGTTGAGGCTAAAGGATAGCTCGACCGCAACACATTTTAATGCTTAGCGACTAAGTTAGTTTGGTCACTACTTTTGTCGCTTTAAAATTCAAATTGGTCACCAAAAAATGATTCCGCCACTGGAAAATTATAAAACTTGGCTATTTTGATAATACTATTTCCACCATTACAACTATTTAATTATTAATTTAAGAGTGTTGTATATAGTTCAAATATAATTAAAATATAAATAATAATAATAACAATAGTTGAAGCTTTTGATATTTTAGTGAGTAAAAAGTTGTCTCACTTTAGCTTAAACTTTATTGCTTTTTGAATGACATATATATAGAGTACATAAGAAGAGAGAGACAGCTCACATACAAAATAACCTAACTCTGTTGTCTCTCCATATAGAAGCAAGATACAAGAAATAAAGAAATATTCAACAACAACATAATAACCATAAATTATTTTGGATGTAATTTTTCAAAAAAAAAAATACTTTTTAAAAAAGACCTAGCATAAAAACAAAGTCTTACAACATAATTGTTTTTTTAAAATAAATAAAGATACTTTACTTGTCATGTTAATATAGTGGGTTAAACACTATTTATATAATTAAAATCATAAATAAATATACATCTATAATATTTTTTGTTATAGAATAAACCTAAGACTATTAAAAAATATTTAACATATATTACAAATAAAAAAGAATAAGAATATAACGTTAGAAGTGCAAAATGACTCAATAAGACCCAAGTGTAACAGTGATGATAGACCAAGTCCAATAAGACACAAGTATAAAACTAATGATTGACCAAAACCTAATAAAGTCCAAGTGCAACACTAATAATTGTCTAGGCTCAATAAGACCCAAATATAAAACTAATGATGAATCAGGACTCAATAAGGTCGAGGTATCAAACTAATGATTGACCAAATTCCAATAAGATCTAAGTATAAAACTAATGATTGACCATGGCCTAATAAATTTGAAGTGCAACATTGATGATTGACTAATGCTCAATAAGGTCCAAGTGTAATTCTAAAGTATAAGGCAGGGTGTAGAGAAAATTATCAAAGTAAGAACAAACATGAGGCTCAATTTTATATGTATGCCTCATACAATGTTGTCATTTTCTATTGAAGTAAGAACAAACAACGAATGTAAAAGGCAAGGCATAGAGAAAATTATCTATACCCCACGAAAGCAAATATGAAATAAATATTTGAAAGCACAATATCCATTATTTTAAGCTAGTAATTCACACCGAAGGCACGAGCATGAGATACCAAGCATTATTGATTTGCATTCATAGTCCATTCACCAACCCAAGTACAATTTCAAAAGAAATACAAAGGTTCCATTTTCATCCATAAACCTAGCCAACCCCCACATCAATTCTCTTCCCTAAAGAAACAAAAGCCAACGACTTTGCATCAAAATTATAAATTCAAAGAGACCCAATTGAGGAAAAGGGTGAGAATAGTCTCAACCACTACAAACATAACATTCATAAAAAATCTTAGCATTCATAAACACTCACATACCATTCACCAATTAAAACACAAATTTAGAGAAGAAATAACAAAGGGCCTATAATTATAACAATTAAAACACAAATTCAGAGCGCATGTTAAATTAGACTCCTAAGTCTAATTCATTCATCACTGTCATGAACAAGGTCCATGATCCCATACTCAACGCATAAGCCCTCCATGCTTATTCCTAAGAGGCCAAAGAACAAGTTGTTTTCTTCTCGCTTAAGGCTTAGTGCTAGAACATATTAGGCTTAGCACTAGATTGGTGCTTAGTGTCTAGGGTTTGTGGCACTTAGAACCTGGAGATTAGAGAGCTCTTATGCTTTCTACCTCTTCCAAGCTTAGCATCAAAATTTATGCTTATCATTAATCTACAATTTTGCAAAATTTAGGTCTACAATTTATGTCTATTGGGGCATCTTAATTCATCCTCAAACACTCAACATGTAATTAAGATTCTAAAATTGATTCCTGGCTGGCATGTTCTTAGTCTTTTCAAAGTAACAAACACAAACCTAACAACAAGTCACCAATCAAACAATTATCCTTAAATCCCTAATTCTTCAAGAAATCAAAAAGGGGAAAAGCTCACCATCAATCAAACATTCAATATACATCAAGGAATTAATAAATTTGTGCTTTAGATTGTTCACAAACTAATCAATTCATAAAATAAAATTGAAACGTAAATTCTATTAGGGTTTTGAGCCAATTCCTCTAACCATGGCTAATGCCACACCTACAAGCAAGAGTTTCCACTCCTCCTTACCCTGAATAATGAAACTGTAGAAAGGTTGAAGCAATACTCTTCTAATTCATACTCACAGCTTGCGACTCTTCATAAGAAGGTTCTCTAGAAGACACAATAGTGACAACATACTTTTCCCAAAGAATTTGAAACAAAGAGAGAAACTTTTAATATGAGTTTCGATGCCTCTTCATATAATGGTTTTTCGAATAGGAGTGATGTACTTGACATGATATGTGCCTTTTAATAAGAGATTTAGGAAAATATATTAATTATATCTAGCACTTGGATTTCTTCACCCATAATTTTTCCAAGTGGACCACAAGTTTTACAATATAACCTTATACAATTGGTAAAACTAGTTACATTATAACCCAAAGATTAAAAAATTATATTTATAATATAAATATTATAAAAATACTTTTATCTTTGTATATATAATCTTAGTTTATTTATCAATTAGTTACAATACTTTTATTCACTCTAAAAAGATTTTTGAAAAAATTGCTCCAAATCCACTCCTTAGTGACAAGGAAAAAAAGGGTCCAAATATGCTAATAACTTTCCAATGTTTCTCTACATGACAACGATGGTAAGAAAATATATCATGCATTAAAGAAAAAACAAACAACCTTGGCCACATAAAATGTATGTTTTTACCCGTCAAAGATAAAAATATATTAAATAGGGGTACAAGAGGTACCAAATCTCTTATTAAAAGGCACATACCTTATCAAGTACATTACTCCTACTCGAAAAACCTTCATACAAAGATGCATGGAAACTCTTATTAAAAGTCTCTCTCTGTTTTAAATTCTTTGGGAAACGTGTGTTGTCACTATTGTGTCTTCTAGAGAACCTTCATACAAAGAGTCATAAAAGTTATGAGTGTGAATCGAAGAAGTACTGCTTACACTTTCATCATTCAAGGTAAGGAGGAGTATGAACTCTTGCTTGTAAGTGTTGCATTAGCCATGGGTAGAGGAATTGGCTCTAAACCCTAATAGAATTTATGTTTCAATTTTATTTTACGAAAGGTTAGTTTGTGAACACTCTAAAGCACAAATTTATTAATTGTTTGGTGTATCTTGATTGTTTGATTAATGCTATGCTTTTCCCTTTATTGTTTTTTTTTTTTTTTTGAAGAATTAGGGATTTAGGGATAATTGTTTCATTAGTGATTTGTTGTTGGTGTTGCATGTGTTACTTTGAAAAGACTAAGAACATGCTAGGAATCAATTCTAGATTCTTAATTACATGTTGGGTGTTTGAGAATGAATTGAGAGACCCCAAAAGACACAGATTGCGACCTAAATTCTGCAAAATCGTAGATTGATGATAAACATCAATTTTGAAGCTAAGCTTTGAAGAGGTAGAGAGCATGGGAGCTATATGACCTCTTGGCACTAAGTGCCACAAACCTTAGCACTAAGCACCAAATCTGGTGCTAAGCCTAACATGTTCTAGCGCTAAGCCTAAAACAAGAAGAAAATAACTTGTTCTTTGACCTCTTAGGAATAAGCGTGGGGGGCATATGTGCTAAGCGTGAGATCCATGGAATTTTTTCATGAGAGTGAAGAATGAATTGGACTTAGCTCTTAAGACATTATTGACTTGCCTACTTATTGTTTCTTTAGATATATAATAATCAAATTGCCTTATGTTGTACTTAAGGTTGTGAGCAAGGATATGTAAAAACATCGCCACTGCTTCAATTATTGGAACATTTTGTATTCTTACTTATCCATTGCCTTCTTGTAATATTCTACCAAGCTTGAAAAATACACTCTTACTAACCCTCAATTGTTCAATATAACTTTTTTCTGACCCTCTAATGAGACAATTAAGGTGATTACGTTGTTCCAATTGCCAATTACGGGATGGTTCCTTAACAAAATGATTATTATCATACCATGCTACTACACCCATAATCATATAAATGACACAAACAATAGCAATATTAAATATTTTCTTAAATTCTTCTCTTTTACATCTTCTTGAAGCAATTGCAGTGTCAATTATGCTAGCATCCATTTCTTCCTAATCCAAACCCCTAACAAATCTTCAAATGTGAAGTTTCTAAAAGATTAATAGAATTAAGGCTCTTCAGAGAAAAAAAATAAGAAATAAAAAAACCTATAAGCAACTCAGTCATATTTGATTCATACACAAGAAAAGTGATATTATTAAATATGACAAAGAGAAACTAAAAAAGTATGGCTCAAGTCAATCCTTTGTTGAAGTATAAAATATCTCAGTAGCAATAACAACATAACAAGTTATTTGGCAAGGAAAAGTCCAAATACATTAGGACACAATTGTAATAGAGCTATTTTATTGTGGGGATAGCAATAAATAATTTATCACCATCTCTGAAAATCCTAACCATCATGGAAGGAATAAACAATACAAGAAGGAGAAGAGGTTGGTTAAGTTAATGTAGTTCATTGTAGCTTTCAAAACAAGTTGGTATACGTAGTAGTTATGTACTAATGATATGCTAATCAATGCCTACTTTCTTTATTATATGAATATAGTATGTTTAGGATAGTTAAAGGCATGTCTAAGGCACCAGAAGGACCAAGTGCCTCTTGGCATCATAGGGGTGGGTTCCTGCTTTAAGGAAGGCAAGCCTTTTAGCTAAGAGGCCAACCATCTAACTTTGTAACAGTCATGCTATAAGAAGGTAAATTAGTTTGAATGTTAAAAAAAACAATTGTGGTTCTACTGGATTCTTTGTACCAAGCATCATAGGGTTCTGGAAATTGAACATCATAATCTTCTATTTATCTACAAATGTTCTGCTAGAGTAGTTAACTTGTACGGAACATCACAGTGAAATTAAAATAGTATGTTTCTTTTATAGCTAGTATAACCCAATGATTTCAGGATTAATCTAACTCCTTTATGTTGGGAATTTTAATTGGAATCCAACAAAATCATCAAAGGAACCACTACAACAACAAACTTAAGTAGAGAAAAATAAGATAATATCAGCAGAAAGCATATATATCCATAAAACCAATTTGTTACAAATGCTACACCTAAGCTTCTTGTAGTTCCATATTTGGCAAAGTTGGGCGTTAATTTTGGGAGCTACTAGGTGCTAGAAACAATAAGGAGCACCATCTGCCTAAGTATGTTTTTAACCAGATGCAAGGCTTTTTTATTTATAACTAGTGATTACTTGTGTTTAAAATTCTGCAATAAGAAATTAGTTCATGGGGTAAGTTATATAATGAGCTAATTGATTATGTTCTAAATTTTGAATCTAGACAAATAGGATAAAAAAAATTGATGAGTTGATTATCTCTAACTGATTTCAAGTACGTACAAGCAATTATTATCAATGATAGTACCAAGTCTTGTATTCAATATCATCATTAAGCATAATTTATCAATTATTTCCATCTTTCTCTTTCTTGCATATTCACAAACACATGGTGCTCAAAACCTATCTCAACCCAAAACCCCATCCAAATCTACACCCAAGAAATCAAAATCAGTGAAAAACAAATCAATGAAATAGAAAACGAAACATAAATCAATAAAATCAAATTGAAACAATAATCAAAGAAAAAATGAAACACAAATTGTTTTAACAAACCCTAATATGAGAAATGAAACCCTAGATAATGGAGATGAGAAAAGCACCATGTTGGCTTTAGATCTTCAAAGAGAATGAACGTCGTATCCACAAAACTGAAATCAAAATCAATGAAACACAATTTGAGAGAAAAAATGCACAGAAATGAGAAAGAGAATAACCTACCAATGGGAGAAAGAAAGGGTCGTGATGAATAGAAAGAAGAACCTACCAGTCGAGAGAGATCGAGATTGCAAAGTGAGTGAGATCACATTTGCAAGCGACGTAAAGCTTGAGTAGAGAAAGAGTGTGTTGTGTTTCGCGAGTGAGGAATTTTAACTCCTTCGTTTTTTATAAGAATTTGAAATTCTCCTAATTTAGTGTATTAAAATGCTTCATAAAAATGCTAACCTTTCAATTACTTTTAAAATATCCTATCCAAATGGATTACATTATAGCAAGGCATTTTAATATTCCAGTTAAAATCCCCCATCCAAACATACGATTAAAGTGGGTGAAATGGTTCAATTGAACGATGATGGAGGCATTTGAGAGAGGAAACTAAGGATAAGAAGCGGGGGTAGAAAAAAGAGGAAAATATTTTTTTTAAAAATTGAAAAGCTTGTTGTGTGGGAGGTAAAGATGGAAAAGGAAGAAATTAGAAGATGATGGTTTGAGTTTGGACCCTTATAATAAAATTAAATTAAAAGATGGTTGAACCTGCGGAATTGGTAAGCAAGTAACCAATTTAAGAACTTAAGTGACATTGACCAATGAAATGAAGTGTGTGTAAAAGAGAGTGTGACCCCTAGCCTAGCACTTTTAAGGTGTTAAAATTTTTCTAGATGTGTAAAACCACTAGAAATAAAATGAAGATTTGAAAAATTGGGGAAAATTTGTAACACTCCAATTTAATATTATATATATGTGTATATATATATATATATATATATATATATTAGTTATTATTAAATATTTTATGTTATTTTTTTAATTAAATAAAAATAAGTTATGTTAGGTTAAATGCCTGCCTTTGGGCCTTTAGTCTGAGGAAGCTGAATTCAACTCTAAAAGTTGTGAGGCTCTTTAAAACCTAATCTTTCCTCACATTTCTTTTTGCTCTATTTGGAAATTGTGTTATCAAAACCTGGAACAAAGAAGTGAAAGGAAAATTGCAATGAACCGTCATTACTTGTACCTTTGTCGTGGAATCATTTTTTAGGTAAAGGGGGAGTGAGATTCTCTCGTTCACGAGTATGATCATGGTTGGGCTAGCGGGGTTACCTTAGACCCCAATTATAGTTGTGCATGCTTATGTTTTTATGTTTTAATTCAATTGGACGGGTTGTGAATACCTTAAAGCATTTTATTGTTATTATGACTTTGTGTCTTTTCCTTTTGGTTTCTTGATAAAAAAAAAAAAAAAATTGGGATTAATAGATGATATAGGTTTAGGTGGTGTGCTTATGCAGAAGGATTAGGTGGTAGCCTATGCTTCTAAACAACATAAGACCCATGAGAGGAGTTATCTCATTCATGATTTGGAGCAAACTAATTTACTTATCACTTTTTTATTTGGACAATTTAGTGCTCTTTTCAAAATACCAACGATTTAGACTAATTCATTCCAATTTAGAGTCAAGTTATACAAAGTCAAGAGCATGTTCGATCTAAAATAACTATTCAGACCGATCACAATTCTAGTATCCAATTGAATTGGTCAGATTGGCTGGTCTGCTCCAAGTTTAATAACACTACTTGTTGGAACAAATAGGGATTAGAAGGGATAATGCATGGAAAAGATGAAAGGGGTACACTTAGTAATTTATGAGTTGTATTTAGCATAATTGCCATATTTGAATTGAGCTTGGCCCAATTATCCCTTTTCCTTTTTGAATGTTACTATTTACAGCTCCTAATTACTAAACATATCATCTTTTTTTTTTATTTTTTATCATCCAAAATACCCTTTCATATAAATATAGTACAAACCATATGATGTACATTAACTCTATCTTAATGATTCTCTAAATGCTTCCTACCTAAATGTAGTACAAACCTATTAGGTACTGTTTTTTAATTCTTAGGAATTGAACTTAGACTTTATTGGTAAGAAAGATAGATGATTGATTGAAGGAGATGTTGATAGACTCTTACTCTTAAAGAGGAAGTGAAAGATTGAACCAAAATTTGATACAAATGACAAAATGCCGATGTAGCAAGATGTATGTTAATGAATAGCTAAAATATCAATATCCCCATTCGTGCTTCAACTTTTATATATTATAACACACATGTAACATCCCATTTCTTCATAAACTAATTTAAAAAGAATTGTTATTTATAAATAAATAGTTTTAAAAAAATGATCATATTTTTATAAAGAAATAAAAAATGAGAAATAATGATTTGAAGAAAAAAAATATATTTGATTTATTCATTTGATAAGGAATAAAATAGATTTTTTTTTATAAAATATTAAAAATAAATAAATAGAGTAATAATAAGTTGTGTGTACCCTAGGTATAAATAGCGATGTTAGGTCAGTTTTAGACTGATGATGTCTCTTCTTTGCCTCATTTTCGTTTTTTCTCTTCTCCTCTCCAAAATCCTTTCTTTTTCCCGCAACCCACAAAACTAGTCTCAGAAAAACGATGATCTTGGAATTATTCACCGTTGGATCGTCGTGAAATTTGAATACCAAGTTCGCAACCCAATTCCTAAAATTCTCACCGTTGGGAATTTCAAAATCATGTCTAAGCTTAGAGGAAAAACCTTCTCATTGTAGCCTTTTATTTTCCCGCAGAAATCCAAAACTGTCTCGGTAAAACTAAGATCCCGGATTCTTTAACCGTTGGATTGTAGTAAAATTTGGATATGTTGTTCAAAATTAAATTGCGCACACTTTAACCGTTGGGATTTGCGAGATAATATTTTTGGAGGGAGAAAAATAAATTGCATGAAGACAGTACAAGTGGAGGCTTCAATCTCTTCTCCGTCTCTCTAATGTTTGGGAATTCTATCGGAGCAGTCAGAGGAATAACTGGAGGAATCTCAGGGAACCGTTAGAGATGCTGCTATCGCTGTCGGAAGACACGTGAGTCCATGCAGAGGTAAGGGATTTATCGCAATTGGGGGTTAGAATGAACATGTGTAGGGATCCTTAGAGAACTAAATTTGGGTTTATTTTGGGATGTTTATTGAATTATAATTTTCTCTTTATGATTATAAATACAATATTATTGTGTTCTATGTACCAATTGATGTCCTGATGAGAATTGATTGATAAACTTGAGTGTTCTTGATGTCTTTGTGTTTAACCCATGAATTTGATTAATTGATTTTGATATAATTGTGAGAAACTATTTCAGGGATTTTACACCCCATGTTGTGATAAAATCTTTTGTATAAATTGTTATGTTGAGGTTATGAAATGATGATTCAAACTGTGATTATGTGATAAATTGAACATGTGACGGATGATGAAATACATGTGTATTGAGATGAGATGTGTGTATTGAGTTGTGAACTATGAATTGTGCAATCACACAATTGTAAGACCCTTTAAGGGCGACGAGTATTGTGATGGGATCCATTGTGTGAACCCGATGAGTTAAAATGATTTTGAAAACAATTGAGTAGTTGTGTATATTGCATAGTTCATAGGTAAAGTGAATATGATTCATGAGATGTGATAACATGCTATTTTGATATTATACCATTGTGATTGAGATCGAGTGTATGTGATAAAATGTGTATGTATGTGATTGAGATGTTGTGTGCATTGAGTATTAACTATGAATTGTACAATCACACGACTATAAGTCCCTTTAAGGGCGACGAGTTAATGTTAAGTCCCTTTAAGGGCGACGAGTTAATGTTAAGTCCCTTTTTGGGCGACGAGTTAATGTTAAGTCCCTTTAAGGGCGACGAGTTAAAACTATTTTGAGAACAATTGAGGAGTCGTGTGTTTTATACAGTTCATAGATAGAGTCTGTGCGCTAAAATGTTTTCTGGGTTGAACCTGAATCAGGAGGGAGAGACCCTGACGGACTCTTCGGAGTGTAGGCCTTGGGGGTCACACGGTTTGAGTGCTCCTTTAAGCCTATGTTGATCCCATATGGTTGGAGCATTCTCGCAAAACATTGTGACCCTGACTGGTCTCCCTATGATATTACCTAGTGAGAGTGACTTGACTTGTTAGTGTGTGGTTTGTCTTGTCATGTACTCCTAGGTGCTCGATGAGGTTTTTCACTGACATGGTACCACATTGCATATAGGCTTGAGTCTTAGCATAACTGTTGCATACGCTTGCTAATTGTTTATTATGAAATTGATGTGTTATTATGTCTTGATCGGAGTGTGTGATTCTTGTGTATTGTGATTGATGATTGAAAAGTGAATTTTGAATGACAAAGTGATGAAATAATGTGAGATATGCTAAGTAAATTGTATTTGGCTATTATATGTTGTCTTGTTTCTCTCTAGTAGTTAGGAATCTGATAACTCACTCTCGGTTTGCTGTTTGTGTTTGAATCCTGTGATAATCTTGAACTTTGTGTTCGGGAGAGCAGATGAATAGGTGGATGACTATGAAAAACCTCATGCTAGAGGACACGGGAACACAGCGCTCTGATAGGATGTGACATTAGGATATAGGTTCTATATTAATTGTATGAAGCTTAGACGACCTTGTTTGAGCCGAGATGACTTTATTATTTATTTGGACAAGTTTGAATATGATGTAGAAGAAAGTGAATGTGAGCCTTTTACTCCTTTGAAAGGCTTGTATTTAAAAATGTTTTAAAAATACTTTTAATTAATATTTGAATTTTTATTCCTTTATTAGTATACATGTGAGGAGTAGAGGGTATCTCAACATATATATATATATATATATATATATATATATATATGTAGGTTTTACTTTTTTGTAGGACATGAGTCTTATTTATTTCCTATTTAATAGTTTTATTTCCAAAATGGTGGGAGTTACATGAATTGTAACTGATAAAAATGTGTTAGATAAATTGTTAAAAAAATGTATTGCAAACACTACTATTCCTATTTACATTATGCACATCATATGGTTGCTGAACAAACGTAAAATGATCTCGAGTATAAATATTGAAGTCGAGAATTGAGATGATATCTCCTGCAAAATTAGACAGGGTCCTACTCTCTTCCTTTCCCTAACTGCACCCCGTCCAATACTGCAGGAGACTCAAATCCTAGTCAGATCATTGATCCTATTCAATAATACTGATGTACATAATAAATTCTTGCACACCCCTCTTTCACTCCTTTAATTTTAGTGGCAAGCTCTACATAATTTCTACTAGCAGCAAGTAAAATATTACCATCACCTTCAAAAGGGTGCTCTTATGATTTCTGGTAGTGCCAATATTTGCCAAAACTCCCAATACATAGCCTAATAGGAAAGGCTTATGTTATATACCTCTACTTTGCACGCTCCAGCTAGTCCTACTAGCTTTCTAATAGCTATTATGCATTCGGAGAGATGAAAAAGAATATTGTAGATGAGTAGATCTATACAGTTTTTAAGGTAGACACTGATGATGAAAGAGGAGAGAACATGATTCATTCGTTGCAAAACTTTCCTAGGCTCTTATTCTATTATACACAAGCGGAAATTTACATGGATATATCACCTCAGGTACTGTTCTAGACAATCTTTCAATTTTTGGAATGTCACAGGTTTTGACACAAACGAGTCCATACCATTTGCATAACATTCCTCAGCACTCTCTGACATTGTGTTTGCTGTCATCTGCATTAACGTATGATAATATAAGAAAATGTTTACTTTACTGCTCAAAGATTGCAGTTATACATAAAAGAGGTAGTTAGTTCCAATATTAAGACAATTTCATAATTTAATAGGAATTATATCAATGATTAGGATGGAGTGGTAAAAATAGCAAATCTTATCGAATGTCAATGTATAAATATTTTATATTGAAGAGTGTATATAAATTAAACTCAAATAGAAATCAGCCAAAATTTTGTTTTAGCAATAGTTTTGAGCAAAAAACAGCTAAATGGGTTATGGCAAAATTTGATTAAGCAAGAAAATCATGATCCCTGGAGAACTATCAGAAAATAAAAATTGTCAGGTTCAGCAACACCATGCTACATTGAGGGTGGCAAGTGGCATATTCTTTGTCTGGTGATAGTTGTTTAAATAATTGAGTGTAGTAAGGTTTCTTGTCTGCATGTTTATACAAGTTAACATGTTGGAGTTCTTGTCTTCTAGATTCGATGTAGTGCACAAGAAGACAAATTACTCACCGCAATGATGTGGATCCGGTTTTTAGGTGGTACAGAACATTCATTTGAAGCTGGTAAACATTGTTCTATCCCAGCTTTTCTTGCAGCTTCCCAATTGCCCGTGTCCTCATAAGACCGAATCAGTTTTGTTGTTTGAAGACCATTCATAACTGGCATGTAAACATCCTATAAAACACAAGTATCAATTAATCACCTTAAACTAAAATTTTTATTCATAACAAAAAACTATGAGCATTTTACATCAGTAAGAAATATTGCATACAAACTGAGTCCAGGGAGTCATTCATTCTATTTCTTATCCTAAAGTGGACTGGCCAATTTTCTTGAAAAGAAAATGCAGCGATTAGTATATGAAAAAAATGAAAATGCATCAAGATAAATTACCATCAATATGATATCATAAGTATGGTGCTGAACTGCACGTACGGCTTCCACTCCATTATTCACAACATCCATGCTATAGCCTAACCTCTTCATCATTGACTGTGTCACCATGACATTGATTTTGTTATCTTCAACAAGAAGAATCTTAGGCCCTAATGAGGATTTGGTTACTTCTGATAATGTGTTATTATTACTACTAATAACACGTTGGGAGGTTATGTCTGTGTTCACTAGTTGACATGTTTGTTGAGGTTCATTTGACATTGTTCCAAGAGTCATTACCATTACCTCCTTATGTTGAGAAGAGTCTACACTACCATTCTGTAACCGAGCATGTGCCTTATCTTGATTCTCATTGTTTGTGTTAATTACACTTTCTTGCTTTGTTTCTGGGCTGTGACTTGATGAACTTGTTGATTCAGACATCTCTGGAGCATCAACAATGACTGAAGATGCATCCTCAGTTGAACTAATCCCTTTTGATCTTGTGTTGGTAGTGAGGAATGAGTAAGAATTTTCTGAAATGCCATTGAACTTGTGTGAGCTTCTGAAACCTGGTAGTATATTTTGGGGCCTGGTAGGTCCATTAGAAGTGAAGAGAGAGCCCAAAGTGCGTGGTTGGAATTGGAAGAACCCCTCTGTTGTGTCATCATCATTATCATCCACATCTGAGAGCTCATCTGGGTCATCAGAATCATCACAAGCTGTTGAAACCTTGTAAGGAAGTATGAATGTGAAGGTAGAACCAACATGTTCTTTGCTAGTCACTGTTAGGCGACCCCCCATTAACTCAACCTGTTCCAAGTGCAAGGAAACATTAACAAGGTGTAATATATGATTAGTCTTAGAAAGAAAATCATGTTAATGTTGGTCCAGTTAGAAATGATAGAGATACCTATACAATGTGGAATATCATCACATTTTTTGTTCATTGTTCTTTAGGCTAAAACCATTTAGTTTAATTTCTATGGACTATCAGTGTAAAAAATTTTACACTACCAATCAATCAAAAATCATTGTTAATATGACTTATATGATGGCTATTGTAAAAGTCAATAAACTTATTATACATGATAGTTTGTAATTGAATCACAATATAAAAACACTTTATACTATGAGTGCATTTGCTATTTACTCAAAACGATTTACTTTAGAGCAGGTTATGAAAAAAATAAAATGAGATTTAAGAAATTCTTAAGTTGAAACTTGAGTGTGTATGTTTCTGTTATCTAAGAATTTACTTTGGCCAAAATAAGAGGCAGGGGGGAAAGCTTACCAGCTGTTTGCATATTGCTAGTCCCAGCCCTGTGCCACCATACTTTCGAGCATGATCAGCACTTACTTGCATGTACCTTCTAAATAAAGTAGGTATAGCCTTTTCTGTAGCATTATATATAACATGTAAAAAATTAAGTACTTTCAAACTTATATAGGTACAAAATAACATTAATCCTATAACAAATTAAGTACTAACATAAAGTTTTAATATACCAGGTATTCCGATTCCTGTGTCATATACATCACAACGTATCCACACAGTTTCAGTTGAATGCGTTTGCTCCTCAGTATCTCCATTCATTGAGCATTCACTTTTAACTGAAGATCTACATTCATCATTGAATGCATGATTTTGGCTAGGATGGTCATTGTGTTTCTGACCATCAAGACAATTTTGATCGCTGCTGCTTCGCGGCGTTGATGCACGTTTCTCTTCCTTCACCCCATTTGCTGAATTTGTTGACTGTTCTGTGATCATCTTTTGATGGCCTTCTGCTTTGGCAAAAGGTGGTTCTGGAACGACATAAAGGTTTATTCCAACTTTGCCTTCATGTGTAAACTTTACCGCATTGCTGCAAAATATTAGAAAATAATAAATGTAGAGCAATGGATAATCAGAAACACATTCTTTAGTGGGGTATAAGGAAGGAGAAATAAAAGCTAAGTGTCAATATAATTTCATTAATACTACTCATGACCTATTGTCCCATTGTATACATGAAGCAATTGATATAGTTTGATAATAAAATATCAAACTACATTATCAAAATATTGAATGTAGTTTGATAATATAGTACTCAATAATACGCATGAATCATGATTCATGACCTATTGTAATCTAAAAGCACAAAGTTATCTATGGACTAGCTATGATGTGCAGCCAAGTACAAAACTAAAAGAATAAATGGAAAAAAAAATTAATTTAATTCCTCTCATGACAACCAAAATGAAAACATTTGAAGTGGTGGTTGGTTGCAAATTCAAAGACTATTCAATCAATTGATGCTTAGTACCTGACTAAATTTGTGAGAATCTGCCGAATCCTTAAAACATCTCCAATGACCTGCAATTATGCATGAAGCAATTGAAGTGCAAGTTAGCTATCAGGTGAAATTATGTCTTTGCAATCAAAATTCAGGTCAGGACCTGACCAGAGTTAGATCATAGAAGTAGTTCTGAGTTTAGGTACAACAACAACGCTAAATCTTTGTTAGTAATGCAAGTGTTACTTAATTACTCACCTCAATAGGCATATCATCTGCCACATTTCCTTCTAAGGTTAACATTTTCTGCAATGAAGCTGCAGCTGTCTGGAGTACATGCTTTACTACCTCTCTTGGCCGGAATTTTGTAGCTTCCAATTTCATAACTCCTATAGAGAACAAGGGGGGTTTGAGGGGTGGGCAGAAATTTAAATGATCAGAAAATTGAAAGCACTTTTTTTCTTCACTGTACATAACTAACTTCCATTTTCCTCTCTGAATGATTAATATTAGTCTTTGAATAACTGTTTAAGTTTGGATGCCAATGATAACAAGCAATAGTGCAGGAGAAATTTCTAACCTGACTCAACCTTGGAAAGATCAAGAATGTCATTTATAAGCTGAAGAACCAAATCTCCTGAAGATATCATGACATTCAAGAGCTGCCTTTGCTCCCGATCAAGTTTCGTGGTGGAAAGAATTTCAGCCATGCTAACAACTCCAGACAGAGGAGATCTTATCTCATGAGACATTGTTGCCAGCATTTGTTTTGCTCTCATAGTCTCCTCTATTGAAAAGAGAGGGAAGGGTGAGGAGAAAAATAAGCTTTTTACAGCCAAAGCAAGTTAATAAGTAAAATTCATAAATTAAGATTTGGCTGAGTGATTAAACCTGTAATGTGAATGGTTTTATTAAGTTCTGTTTCCTTTGCTTTCTGGACTGCAATCTCTTCCCTGAGCTTTGCCATTCTTTCTCTTTTTCTTACCTGCAGTTTGTGAAAAATATAAATATCTTCTTTACAAGAACAAGACTTCAAGTAACACTTAAAAGCAAATAACATGTACCTGATCTGTTATTTCCATTCCCATGTAGTTTACTCCAATTGTCTCTCCTGCTTTGCTAAAGACAGGTTCTACATATATCAAGAATGTCTTTGACCCAAATAATTCTGTCTCAAAAGTAATTTCCTTTTTTGCAGGCAACCCTTTTTCCATTACTTCCCTCTTGAAATCCTGAGATTCCTTAACACCGGATCCTGTGAAAATTTCAACATCTGTTTTTCCTATGATGTCCTGAAAAAAAAATGAGTTAGTTTTAAGAATCAAGATATCTCAGTATACTCCTTTTCATAAGAAGTTAAATAACTCATAAATAGGAAAGAAGTTTCTACTTTAAAGAAGTTTCTTCTGAAGTATGTGCAGATTTTGATTTAAAAAATAAAAATAAATTACAATGCTACTTAATCATATGAACTTGCAATAAGAACTTCAACAATAATCATTACCTCCTCTTGTAAACTCGGAAAATGATTGTAGATAAAGCGATAGCGCAACTCTTTGTCCTGGAAGAAAAGTATCAGAGTCAGTCCTTTTCTGATTGAAAGATCCCTTACAATGGCAGACATGTATTTAGCTTTCAGAATGATAAAACAATTAAAACTACAATAAAGGAGTTATAGTACAAGTACTGCACAAAATATGGACCATGCGTTAGAAGGAAAACAATGTCATGCAATTCCAAAGCATTACAGATTTTTATCAATTAGGTGACAAGTTCCTATATTTACGTTTCGTGTTTTATCAATGTGGTGACATGTCCTATATTTATGTTTCACATGTTAATGCACCAACCACCTGATCCCCCAACATAACACAAGTTTTAGATAACAGTTTAGTGGCACTGTTCACATATTCTAGCCTTTTAAAAAGACATTTTCAGGCATTATTCTGTGTCCACTGCAGCTAGGCAATACAGCCATAAAGCAACCTTCCATCTAAGCCGATAGAAAAGATAACTGTTGTCCAAGTGCATTACTTGCTTTCATGTACATATTTCAACATGTCAACCACCATGCTGTAAACAAAAGATAATGTTGTGTTTACAAGAGGGAACCGGTACTCTATACAGAAAAATATTGAATATAAGTTCAAAAAATGCCACTAATACTTGCAAAGTCCTAACTCTTTTAGTACTTAGACTGAGGAAAAGCTAATCTAAGATAAATTGCACACAATATGGAAAGATTTTTCTATGATTACTTTCAATAGATAAACTCAATACTCACTGTAATGTACCTGATGGCCAATAACAACAGGTGCATTTTGGAGAATAAAATGTAAGAAATTATCTGCTCTCTTCAGAATCTGAGATAGTTCTTCCACAGGTGAAGACTGCCTTTCAAGATTCTTTACACTTTCTTCCAACTTGTCCATTAGTATCTGCTCCCTCTGCACACTTGCCTCCAACTGTCTTTCCAACTGCAGCGCCCGTTGTTTCCAATACACAACAGTATCATACTCAGCATCAATTTCAATCCTCTTGGTTTGCACAACTATATTACTTTTCCTTAATGGCACGGGCACATCTTGCCATGTATAGTACACCTCATCCAATATAGAAACTGGGCGCTTGTCACCGCCATAATTCTCTTCCTCGAACCGAGTGTCTTTGAGTATCTCCAACTTCCTGAGCTCAACTTCCTTCCTTTGTTTGCTAAGGTTGTCAAGTTCCTCTCTGAGAAGCCGAACCGCGTTAGCCTGCTTATACTCCCAGTGTTTCATGAGGTATGCCAGCTGAGAAGACCCTTTATCTGTGTAATTTGTAAGCTCCATGAGACGCTGGAAATCAGCTATAGTTGGCTCCTCTATGATTGTGACTTCCTCCAACATATCCTGGTCTCTTCCAGGCTTTTCTATATTGAACTGTTTTCCAACATCAGTGCCAATATCTTCAGGCCACATTGAAGAGAGGACTTCAATGTCCATGTCCTCAATACAGTCACTCTCCATCTCGCAAACCATTGAAAGCAAACTGATAGCATCCAAATTTCTTTTCCACAATATTCAACTTGTGGTTTCAACTAGCTCTTCCTTCAATCCATAGTACTTGCATCACAAGAAGCACTGGTCAATGTATTAAATTATTGTCTTTATCTATAAGCCAGAGCACTAGTGCCAGCTGCAATCTGTTAGGCCAAGATGAGTCTCTTGTAAGAAATTGGAACAGATATATAATAATAGAATTAAGTTACCATTAAGGAAAGGTGGAATTGAAATAAAAGAAGTACAAAAACCAAAAGTAGTACAGTGAAAGTAACCACCAAGATCAGGAACTTAACTTTAACCGACCAAGAATAGAAGAATAAGGAAAAAGTTAAAAGAGACGAAACACAATGTTCATTGATTTGATGTCATTATGTCATGCTAAAGAATTGAAATATGGAATGTGACAAAACCATGACCTGAGGACAACGGTTGAAGAAAATATGTGATATCAACCCCTGAAGAAATCACACTTGAATAGAAGTTTAACTGATTAAGAAATCATGAATTGGTGCATTAAACTATTTAAAATATATATATATATATATATATATATATATATATATATATTGGAAAGTGTTGAAACAGAAGTTGAATAGCACCTGACACTGACACTGCACATTCAGAATAACGAGAAAGGAAGTGAAAAACACACCTTAGACTTTTAAGAGCTCAATCACACAAAAACAAATAAACTTCATCAAACACTTATAAATTGCAAAAACAAAACTACTACACATTTTCACAAATACAAAGAAGATTGAATGATTGATCCCAATTGCAATAAACAAAATCAAGATCCATCATCAGCAATAGCAACAACAACCACCCAAATAGAAGAAAAAAATAATAAGAACTCTAAAGAAAAGGCATAAGGATTTAAATTGGACACCCCCAAATTAAAAACTAATACAATAAATGCAAACCAACCTTATACATGATTGTGAATCATGTCATGACAATGAATTGTTGAAGAAGTCCAACCTTTCTGGATTGATGGAATTAAAGCGAGTGACCAAAAAAAGACCCCAGAAAGATGAAGAACTGAGGCTGACAATGTCCAAAAGTCTTTCCCTGTAGATCTGAGGAATCTCTTCAACTATGGAGTCAAAAGCATTCAATGACACAGCTGAAACATACATGTAGTCAATGACTAGAGAGGAGAGAGAAAAAGAGAGAGAGAGTCAGCTCAGGGCAGAAGAGAGAGGACAGCATGTGATTGTAAACTTGTGAGGGTAAAGGCAAAAACTTTTAAAAAACCAAAAACTAATAGAACAGAAACCCAAGCAACCATGTGCATTTGGGGGTCAAATATGATAGAGAAATGTTCTTGCCCATTATTTTTTTCTATTCCTTATTTTAATTGTCTTTCTTGTGTCATATTATGAGGCAACAACGTTACCTCATTGTTCAGTTCACGGTTCTCTTTCCTCTGCAAACCTCAGCATTAAGCCGAAGTTATTGGTATTAGTCACCATGCAACTATTTTTTTACTAAAGCTTATTATTGAGCACCACAGTTATTATCTTATTCTAATTTTGCTGAGGCAGGTTGATGGGGCACAAACAAGTATTAATTAATCAAAAACTATTGAATGTTTATAGTGTCTATGTTGAGAAAAACGATATTTTTTTTATTAAATAATTTTTTATGATAACTCAATTGAACAGCTTACGTTCGCTCTGCAGCCAGGATCAGTTGTCCTTAATATGATTATTTCTTTTGGATTGCTAAGTGTATCTTTCTTTGAAAATAACTATCAAACACTAAATGTGAATACATCTTCTAGTAAAAATTTGAATCTTAATTGACAACATTATAAAAAATTAGTTCAAAGCTGACCCAGCCTACACCTATCCAATGAAATATATGATTTGAGATTTAAATTTTGAATTTGAATTAAATGCGAGCCTATTTAGTTCTATCAAGACCCAATTCAAACTTATTCCATAAAAACTCACCTAAAGTTAAAAAAAAATTGGATTTTCATCTGCTTACTTTTTTTAAAAACTCACCTAAACTTCATTTTAAAAACTCAAATGGAATCAATTTAATCTGTCTACTTTTTTTGTAACATGCATTAAACTTATCCGCAATAGATCAAATAACTTATTTTCTCACTTCTTTTTTTAATATATCCAAACCATGTTGGTCGATTATTTACCTAGTAATAAAGAAAATATAACAAACAAATCAATATCAAAGAATGAATATAAAAATGAGGTACTAATAATAACTTCTACTTTATTACTCTTCTTCCTCTAGGACAAAAAAAAGTTAACAAATTAACCCAATCAAGCAATATATATAGAGAGAGAATAGATTTGTTTTATGGGGAGATGGATTTTTTAAAATCCCCATTGATGTTCATGTTCCCCGCCATTTCCAAGGGTGACATGGGGGTGGTGGCGCGGGGCGTGAAGTCACGCGCCAAGGGAGAATGTGGGTTTTACCAGCACAAGCCACATGATTTATAGATCTCAGCTTAGGGTTTAATTTACTATTTTACTTTGTGATGTGATGAGATGCAATGCATGCATGTATTTGAGACCCAAAAGAAGGGACCAACGGGGGCGGTTGCACAGATTCTTATTTCTTAATATTATAAATAAGATTATCTCTGATCGATCGCATTTTATTAATGTTACATTGATTAAGAATTCAGAGGTTAACTTAGTATACGTTTGTTTGGTAATGTTATTTTACCATGCCAAGTGTCACTCTGCATGTGTTCTTTTCATGAACTGGTTGGTTTTTTTTTTATTTTGTTTTTTATGGACAGCTTGGTTTAACAAATACTATGTGCATTTCAATGGGTATTACTTTAAGGTTTGTGAACCCGTGAAGCAACAAAAAAAATATAGTCACTGGTGATTAGTTTTGATTTTCAAGCATGCTTCAAGTAAATTTAATATCCATACGTTGGAAATGCAAAATTTGTTTGATAATTGATAGTAATTCATTTGATAAGTTTGATTATATTAATAACTATCAAAATTTTATAAAAATACAGGTGTAATAAACCAATAATTTTCTTTTTAACATGTTAATGCAAAGTATTTATTAATTTTGTCAAATTAATGTATATAAAAAAATTTGACCAACTAACTAGTTTCACTGGAATCTTTTTTTTCTACCACATTTTTTCATCAATAATTATCAAATTTAAAATTTTACTTAAGAAATCCAAACTCAATTCCAACTTCCAAATAAATCAACCAACGAAATATTGGTAATAATTGTTCAAAAAGTCCACTAGCTTCTAGTTTTTTTCAAATACGATATAAAGTTTGAAATATATATATATATATATATATATATATATATATATATATATATATATATATATATATATATATATATATATATAAATTAGGTTTAAATATATTTTTGGTCCTTATAAGTTAGTCTTTTCTTTTTGGTCTTTGTAAGTTTATTTTTCTAATTTTAATCTTTGTAAGTTTGTTTTTTCAACTTTGATTTTTTGTAAAATATTTTGCTCATTTTTAGTTTCTGTAAATTTATATTTTTTTAATTTTGATTCTTGTAAGTGTGAAGTCATAAGAAATATAAATAGGGACGGATCCAATAGTGTATTAGGAGGGGTGCAATTTTTTAACATAATTATATAAATATTTTATTTCTAATAAATAATATGTTCAAGAAAACATTTATGGATAAAATTAGAGATATAAACTACTACTAGAAAATTTTAGGCAAATATTAACTTGAAAATCTATTTTTCTTATATATTTTCTTTTACTAATATTTTTTAATTATAATTTTTCTTTTTTTTTCTCATATTTACACAAAGTGTCCTAAGGGAAGAGAGGGGAGAAGGGGGCAAGGCTCTGCTTGCCCCCCTCTTGGATCAGTCCCTAACTATAAATGAAAAATTAAAATATTAAAGGGATCAAAATTGAAAAACAAAACATAAACTTATAAAAATTAAAAATAAACAAAATATTTTATAGAAATCAAAATTTAAAAAAACACAAACTTATGGATATTAAAATTAAAAAAAAAAATCCTAGCTTGACAGAGACTAACAGCATAATTAACTCTAAAAAGTATCCTACTAATTCAATTTCTTATGTAAAAGATACTTGTAACCTATGAAAAAATGGTAAGAGTGTATTATTTTTATACACCCATATTCAATTAATATGATTTATTTTAAAAAAAAATTATCATATGATAATGAATACATGTTGAACTTTGACTCTTCCCAAAAATGAGACAACCTTAAACTAAAAATGGGAAGAAAGGATCGAAATACAATTTAATAACAAATGCTATTTTATCTAGTCAAACCATCTAGAGATAAAAGTAAAACCAACTAAATTTTAATTTGGTATACAAAGACTTCTTTTTTTTTATTTTGATCCCTAAAAATCAAATATAAATATTTAAAAGTTTATAATAACTTATTCATTTTGTTCGACCTACTAAATTAAATCTCTTAGATATATGATTACTACAATAATTATGTTTGTAGCATCATCCAAACTTAATTTTCTTCAACAATTTTATTCTACTTAAGTTAAATCACAACGTTTTAAACTTTTTTTTAAAAAAAAATACTAATAAAAACTATATATGGCATAATAATTAAGATCAATAATGAGTGTAGATATCATTTAACACATCATTCTGTTAAAAGTTTTTTCTCAAATGCCGCGTATGTTGAGTGGTACTCAAAACAAAAGTTTCCGGAGTTCAAACCATATTGTCCACTTTCTAATCATGTTCTGTGTTCTGAGGATATATAGGGTGGTTGTTTTTATTGCAAACAAAGCTAGCTTTCTCGGAATATTTTAATGCTTCCCCAAAAACAAGAGTAAATAAACCAATAAAGAGACACAAAAGATAAAGAAAAGAACACACAAATATTAAAATCACGTCCTTTTCAAAATAATAATAATAACAAAAATAGTTGGAGGGCATGGGTGTGTTATAAGTTGGTCTAGGTTATTAAGAAAAACACTATAACACATACATTATGCTATTTGTTTATGCATTTGAACAACTAAGCCATATTCTCCTCTGTTGTGTCTGCTTCTTGAACTTTGTCAAATTAACCATTCCCATGTGACAGTCGGCTTATTTTGCCTTAGAACCACATCAATTCAACAACTGCTATGTGGCACGCTGACTTTCGCGATACATGGCGTCGATATATATTTATTTTTATGGCAACTACATGACATTAATATATGGTTTATACAGTTATGTGTGGTTCTTCCTTTCTTTTCTGTCTTTCTTCAATATTAAATTTGAAATGCCAGTTAACATTCGATCATCCCTTCTGTATAGAATGATTAATATCCACAAGCCAAGTTGCAATGCTTCTTTATGCATAAAAAGGGAAAATAGATGACATATTTAAGATTTGTATAACTTTAAAGTAAATTGCAACAAACAGTTAGATATATTTTTTATTAAAAGCTTATATATTTAGAGAAAGAATAATATATATATATATATATATATATATATATATATGCCTGGATGAATTTATGAGTGTTGCATTTTCATGTGATAAGTGGCGTATGGCAGTGAAACAATGGAAGCAGTTATTAGCAATAAGTATATAAAAGTGACGAGGTAAATGAAACAAGGATTTTTCCAACAATGATGCTATTTGTTGTTATGAATTTGGAGATTACACGAACGGAAACGTGGAAGGATGACATTTTTTTAGAAAAATAAATATTAATTTAAAATAAAAATAAAATATTAAAATGATTTGACGGAAATCACAATCGTACGTCTTTTGACAAAATGTTATTTGTTCCAGATGGAATTTTCGTATTTCAAAGTGGGTGCCCTTATTTGCTTTAAAGAATGGATTGTATAATAACGTTATTTAATTTATTTAATAAAAAAATAAGATATGCAGTAACAGTATTAACTAATTTTATATTATTATCCAATTATAAATATTATATATAATAAATTTATAATTTTTTTATATTCATATTAAAAATTATATTAAGGATAATTTCTTATTAATTAAAAATAAAATAAAAATTACATTAACAATACATAATCATTAACCTCTATTTAATATAGAGCATACGAACAAAAGATATCAGTTAAAAAAATTGCGTTCATTGTATGAAAAAAAATGAAAATATTATTTTAAATGATTAAAAAAAAATTGTGTCACTATTCAATTTATTTGTCATTATTGTTTCTCACCTTAAATTTCATCACAACTATCCTTAATTATCATTATTTTTGACACAATCTTTATTAATTAAACACTAGCATATTATCACGACTATTTTACTTATAAAAATAACTTTTATCACAATCATTAATATCACTATTTGTCATTATCACCATTATATATAGTCAATTATAATTGTAACTAGGATCACAACTAATATAATTATTATTATCATCATCATCCTTGTTTTGATACCATCATTATTTATCATTATCTCTAATATTGCTCTATTCTCCCTACTCATTATTACTTTTGTTATCATCATAGTCACCCTTATATCACTAATCAACTGCCAAACAAGTCCAAATAAAAAAAAAAACTTGTAATTAACTTGTGTTTTTAAATTTGGTTGATATTGAATATTGAAATCTGAAAACCACCAAAATATAGAATTAGATTATGAAACTGAAACTTATATAATTTACGTTTTACAATTTTCAAAACTTAAAACTAATAATAAGCCCCCACAAGCCCTAAAATATTTAGAGAGGACATAAAGGTTTTATACTAATTAAACTACATTATTTTAACTTAATTGTTTTATTTATTTATTCTAAGAATACAATAGTGAAATATTTTATGTTTCTTCTGTTTATCCTTGCAAATCAAATATATTTGTTTTTTTTTTCTATGCTCTCATCTTTTCCCTTCTTTGTCACTAGAATCTCTCTTCTCGCTCTTCCTTGCTAAAAACTAAACAAATATGCATATTGGATATCCATGTATAAGTTTTCACAAGGGTAAATAGTTAATCAATAAACCCTTAAAAATTCTTTCCACAATTCAACTGTCGTTCCCACTTAATTTCCTAATTACCACTATTTTTTTCTTGTGCACTCCAAATTTAGATTCCAAACAAACTGTAAAAGGAATAATTTGGGGGAATACCTACTCACATAATATGGCTCTCATATTTTTATTACGTGGCATGCATGAATATCATATGTGCGTTTTCCTTATTAGCATGAGTCAAGTTTAAGGATTTCTGCCGATCCTAAAAGAAAAAAAACTTTATGGATTTCTATATTTTTTTTATATATATTATAGGTGTGAAATATTTATTAAGTTAGTGGAATCTTTTTTCTTGATTATATTCTCTTCATCTATAAAACTCAAAATCGTATTTAAAAAAATATTTCAAACCCAATTTTACAAAGAACAACATAATATGGGTGGATTCTTATATATCTATGAACTCATTTCAGAACTCATATTATAATATACAAAGTTCAAAATGATAGAATGTCAAATTATAATATATATATCAATAATAATAATTAGTTTTCAATTCCTTTAATTATTTAACCGTGTAAATCTGTTATTTCCAATTCTGATTTGTTGACAATTATTAGGAGATTGGTAGCTTGATTCACTACATATTAGGGCTGTTCACTTGTATATATATCACTGTAAACTAATATCAAATTATCAATAAAAGTTACAAACTTATTCCTCTATATGGTATCAGCCTAAACGATCCACCCATTCCCTATTTCTTCAATTAAGGACGTCGTTTCCCACCCTTGTCTCCCATGGCCGACAACAACTCCTTCATTCCCAACCCCCATGAGCCATCCAAACCCCTTGCTTGCATCACTTTCACCAATGTCACCAAACTTCTTCCCAACAATTATCCTAATTGGAAACAACAAGTTGAAGCTCTCCTTGATGGCTATGATCTCCTCCAATATCCAAATGGATCTTTTCCTGCGCCGTCAGAAACGATCCTCACCGCTCCAACATCTTCGACGCCGACTCCGTCGGAAACGACCCCCACCACTGCATCACTTCCGGTAACAACTCAGAATCCTGCTTACCAAACCTGGCGTCGACAGGACCGCCTTATATATGGTGCTCTCCTCACCACTCTCTCTAATGAAGTGGCCTCCCTGGTGTCTCAAACCAAGACCTCGCATGATCTCTGGATCCTTCTCAAAAACACCTATGCCAAAGCATCTCGCAGCCATCTCAAGCAGTTAAAGGAACGTCTCCGTACGGCTTCCAAAGGTACCCAATCCATCACTACCTATATGCATCACCTAAAGCAAACTGCAGATCTCCTTGCATCACTTGGCTCTCCTGTTTCTGTTGAAGACATGACTGATTATGTCTTACACGGTCTCGACAACGGCTATAGAGCAATCATTGATGCCGTGAATGCAAGGGACACCCCAATCAATTTTGATGACCTCCATGAACGGCTTCTGATTCAGGAACTTTCAATTGGTGCTGCCCAAAGACAAACTCCTGCCCCGCTGACAGCCTTGAATGCTCAAGCTCGACCCAATTCCAATGACAAATCTCGGCATGGACAAAACCCTGCACAATCAACTCAACGCACTGGCACTCGCAAACCTTTTCTCGGCCGCTGTCAGTGGTGCAATATCAAAGGTCATATTCTCTCTCAGTGCAAAACCTTCCAGCAGCAGCATCCTAGTGTCCCACCGCCACCTCGTAACTCTCCGGCTCACACTGGACAGGTTCAGGTCAATACTGCAACTGCCGGCCCATCGCAACATGATTTTCTGTTTGACAGTGGAGCGACACATCACGTAACCAATGATCTCGATAATCTGGCGCTTCATCATCCGTACACTGGTCCTGACTCACTGTTTATGGGTAATGGTTCAGGTTTAAACATCACTCATTCTGGAACACTTTTACTTAATGATTTATCCTTGTCTAATGCTTTGTGTGTTCCTTCCATGAAACAAAAAATAATCTCTGTCTCTAAACTTACCCAACAAACTAACTCTGCTATTGTTTTCCTGCCAAACTCCTTTTATGTGAAGGACTTGCAGACGGGTCACACAACCCATAAAGGCTCATGTGTGGATGGACTCTATCTCTGGCCCGCCACCTCACCCTTCGTCCACACGGTTCGAACAGAATCCTCTGCATCATGGCATCATAGGCTTGGACACCCTTCATCTTCTATTTTCAAATTTGTTCAGAAATATTTTTCCTTAGGCTCAAATAAATTTCCGCAATCCGATTGTAACTCGTGTCAAATTAGCAAAAGTTATAAACTTTCATTCCATGAATCCACTCTTAAATCTTGTTATCCATTAGAAATAATTTTCTCTGATGTCTGGACTTCTCCTATTTTATCAATTGATGGTCTTCGCTATTATTGCATGTTTGTTGATCATTTTACTCGCTATATTTAGCTATATCCAATGAAACGAAAATCTGATGTGCAAACTATATTTCCCAAATTTAAATCGCTCGTTGAAAATTTCTATCATCACAAAATAAAAATTCTTTACACAGATAATAGTGGCGAATATATTGGTCTTCGCCCTTTTTTACTAAATCATGGTATAAGTCATCATACAATGCCACCTCATACACCTGAACATAATGGAATTTCAGAACGCCGGAATCGTCACATTGCTGAAATCGGTCTCTCTCTTCTCCATCACTCGGGCTTGCCCCTCACCTATTGGCCTCACGCCATGACCACCGCCGCTTATCTCATAAATCGCCTCCCAACTCCAATTCTTGGGTACCAATCACCCTATTCTAAATTGCTCAACATTAGTCCGGATTATCATAAGTTAAAGTGTTTTGGATGTTTGTGTTTTCCCTGGATTAAACCATATGCTAACCATAAACTTGCACCAAAGTCTGCTATGTGTGTTTTTATAGGTTACTCGGCTGATCAACATGCATATTTGTGTCTCGATCCCACAACAGGAAGGATCTACACCTCTCGGCATGTGAAGTTCGTTGAATCTGAATTCCCGTTCAACTCCCTAGTAACTCACGCTAGTCCAAGTCCGGAGCAACAAACAGGCCCACTTCAACTCTTCATCTTACAACCCATGAACCCACCGGAAGATTCATCTCCTGCCCCTTCCTCCCCATCCATCACCAACTCCCAATATATGGCCCAGTCCTCCACCGAACCCACAAACCCCACTCAATCTCCTCCTCCAACCTCACAATCATCCCCGCAACTCTCTGCTCCACCACCCCAAACCATTGTCAACCCAAATGGAGGTGGGATCATCACTCGGTCTAAAAACAACATTATCAAACCCATCCAAAAGCTTAATCTCCATGTCCAAGCCTCCTCTCCCATTGAACCCAACACCATCACCCAGGCCCTTTGCGACCCTGATTGGTGCTCAGTCATGCAAGCCGAATTTGATGCCTTACACCACAACAACACTTAGGATCTTGTCAGTCGGTCCTCTGATCAAAATTTGGTTGGCTGTAAATGGGTATTTCGAATCTAACGAAATCCAGACGGATCAATTGATCGTTACAAGGCTCGGTTAGTCGCCAAAGGGTTTCACCAACGCTCTGGTTGGGACTATACAGAAACTTTTAGCCCCGTTGTTAAACCGGTGACCATTCGCATTGTCCTAACTCTTGCAGTTCGTCAAGGGTGGCCCATACGTCAGCTTGATGTCAACAATGCATTTCTTCAAGGGACACTTAAGGAGGAAGTCTTTATGATACAACCACCTGGTTTTGTCAACAAAAACTTTCCTGATCATGTTTGTCGCCTAAAAAAGACACTCTATGGGCTGAAGCAAGCACCCCGCGCCTGGTATACGGAGCTTCGCGTATTCCTGTTCTCCCTTGGTTTTGTCAATTCCACTGCAGATGCATCTCTGTTCATCTACCAAAAACCAGAGGTTACACTTTACTTATTAGTATATGTTGATGATATAATTATGACTGGAAATTCATCTGCAGAGCTGTCCAAACTCATTGCCACACTTGCTGCTCGATTTTCGTTAAAAGATCTTGGATGTCTCAGTTATTTCTTGGGTGTCGAAGTAATTCCTTCCGCTGCAGGAATGTTTCTTTCACAAAGGAAATATATCATTGATCTGCTACATAAATCAGGCATGACAAATACAAAACCAGCATCCACTCCTTTGTCAGCGAGTGTTCAATTACTTAAGGATTCTGGTGATCTCCTACCCTCTCCAAATGAGTACCGCACACTGGTTGGAAGCCTTCAATACTTGAGTCTTACACGTCCAGACATCGCCTTCAGCACTAACAAACTCGCACAGTTCATGCAAAATCCAAGAACGGCGCATTGGTCTGCACTCAAACGAGTGCTCCGATATTTGGCGGGCTCTTGTGACAAAGGAGTCTTCATCTTAGCGACTGCTCCTTTGACCTTTCATGCCTACTCGGATGCTGATTGGGCTGGTGACAAGGATGATTATGTTTCAACCACTGGTTACTTGTTGTATCTCGGTAACACTCCCATCTCCTGGAGCTCCCGCAAACAACGTTCTGTTGCTCGATCATCAACTGAAGCAGAATACAAAGCCTTGGCTGACACGGCTAGTGAACTATTATGGGTTCTTTCCTTGTTCACAGAACTTGGTCACATGCCCACTGCCAATCCAGTCATATACTGTGACAATCTTGGTGCCACAAATCTTAGTGCTAATCCTGTCTTCCACTCTCGGATGAAACATATAGCCTTAGCCTACCACTTTGTCCGAGAACATGTTCAACATGGCAAGTTTCGAGTGTCTTTTGTGTCTACCGATGATCAACTTGCTGATATTCTAACAAAGCCTCTGCTTCGCCCTCGGTTCGAATCGCTACTGTCCAAGTTGCATCTCTCATCCAGATTATACAACTTGCGGGAGGATATCAATAATAATAATTAGTTTTCAATTCCTTTAATTATTTAGCCGTGTAAATCTGTTATTTCCAATTCTGATTTGTTGACAATTATTAGGAGATTGGTAGCTTGATTCACTACATATTAAGACTGTTCACTTATATATATATATCACTGTAAACTAATATCAAATTATCAATAAAAGTTACAAACCTATTCCTCTATAATATATATATCTTGCTTGCAGTTTGTATGCTTTTCATTATTACATCCTGATATTCGTATTAATGTTTAGCCTTTTGTTTTGCTGTTAACAAAGGAAGAAGAGAAAAGAAGAAGGAATGTATAATGTTAAAGAATGATTAGCATGTGATGTCTATTTTGGGATTTCTTCAAAATTATAATTAGTAATTCAGTGCAAACAGCTCATCAAAGCAAAAGTGATTGCTTTGGACAATCCCCTTAATAAGTGGATTTGCTTATTAAGTTTATTTCGGTTAACGTGATACAGTCCCTTTCCCTGGGATTCTAGATGGTCTTAGGTTGTTCCTCACGAATGAAGGGAATATGGCGATGTGATCCTTTACATAAGTTTACAATAAAAACCTTTAAAATTCAGGATATGTACTCCAAGTTAATGGGACTTTCGTGTGGCCTTATCTTGGGACCAGAGAAGCTTGTATTTCCATGGATCCCATATGCCTACATTAGAATCCTTGAAGGTTATACTAAATTTAATTTAATTACACCGCCCTAATTAAATAAAGACCTATAAGACTCTTCATATGCTCCTAATTGAATAAAAACTCTGTGGAAAAGACAAGCAAGTAATTATAATTTTAAAACGTGTTTGGATAAATAATTTAATTAAAGTCTTATTAAATAATACATAAATGCTTATATGATAAGTTATTTTTATAATAAAAAGGAGAGAGGGCTGAATTTTTAGTTTTATATGCTGTTTTTATAAGTTAACTTCATATAGTATCTTTAATGGGTTCCTTACACTCAACTTTAAATAATGTTGATTAATTTTTTTCATTAGAATAGATGATATGGAGTTAGTTATATAATGTTACTTAAAACATTTATATTAAAAATAACATATTTTTTAAGTATTATAGAATTCATAAAATTAAGTTAAATTAATATTTTTTTTAATAATCTTAGCGTTGGAGTGAATTCTTGTATAGAGTGTTTAAATCTATATAGAATTATAAAATTCACAAAATTAAGATAATCAGTTTATCTATCTAACTATGCGTTGTAGATGTTAAAAGGAGAAGTTATTGAAATAAGCTGAAAAAACTTTATAGATATATCATCAATTACTTCTATGTTATAAGCTATACCAAACACTTACACTAGTGCCTAAATCATAAGACAACTTCAAATAAGTTGTTAAGAAATTCTTCTAAAGTAAAATCTTAACCTTAATTTTATAAGTATTTTACTTCGGCTGTTAATTTAATATTTACTTAGTTTAGTTTTTTATAATTAAAAAAATATCTTATTTTTAACAACTTCAAAGAGAATTTTAAAAAATAATTGATTGTCTCTCCTTAAAAAATATTCTAAACAAACACTTTGTACATGTTTGGTGTTAACTGTCATCTATGCATACTTTTTGGAGTAAATACAATTATTCGATATCTATTATCAGGGATATAGATCCAGGAATGTGGAATGTATCAAATGGGATTAAAAAAATACATAATTATTTAAATATTTGTTTACTAATTAATAAATAATTCTTTAATCAATATAGTAAGTTTAACAAAATATTTATTATTAGTTTTATGTGCAAAACTAGAGATAGAATCCACTGGTAGAAGAAATTAAAGTTAAACAAATATTAACTAAAAATTCTTTTTTGTTCCTTTTTTTAATTTTTTTCTTTTCTTGTATACAAACAAAGGGATCTTTCAAAGTCTTTCAGGGGCATATTTCGATCCTCTTTTCCATTATTTAAAAAAAGTGAACCACCGGTTCAAGTATAAGATACTATCATTATTGTCTGGACAATTAGATATCCAATCCGAAATCATAAGGACTCAATGAGTGGAGTTCTATCAATTGAGTTATACCCCTCCTCCCTCTGAGTCGAGTGGAGCATGTATGAAGGAGTCAAGTCAGTTTTTTATTCTTTTCCTTGACGCAGCTAGGTCATCTTGGAATTGAACCAGAGACCTTGTCCATGAAGTAAATCATCACACCTACAATCCAACCAATTGGAAGAGAATCAATAGTTTTTTTTTAGAGCAATTCATCGTTCCTTTTCATTTTGTGTAATTTTTTTGGTTAAACTCCAAATTAAATCAACATGATCAATAATAGGTCGGTCAATTGGGTCCAAAAAAACTTAAATTTTCAAAAAATTAAATGACTAATAAAAAATAAATAAGTGCAAAATATTAAAAAAATAATTACAAAAATGACATCAGCTAATTGGATCAACAAATTCCCGTGCTTAAAAATAAAAACTTGATATCCAAACCAAAAGTCATCAAATTTGAATGAGTTGAAATAGGTTAAGTTTAACTCAAACAACACCAAAATCTAAACCAATATTTGGGTCTAGCTGATTTCACAAATTACTCAAACTTGTAAACACTATTAAGACTATTGTGTTTATCCGTCCACATTTTCATTTTGTGGAATAATACATAAAATATAAGAAGAGAAAAAGAAGATGTTTAATAATAAAAAAATGAAAAGTTACATTAATAAAAGTTAATTAAAAGGTAAAACAAGTAAAAAGAAATATGTAAACCAAAAATGGATCATTCTCTTTATTGTCATGGAATAGATATATATAGAATAAGAATCCATGTCAATTGGTGAGATTTCATCCTCAACTTTTTCTAAGATTCGCTTGGAATTCTTGATACTTCCGAAACACAATCAGAGCATAAAGATGGTTACCACCTACTACTACCTAGGAGAAGTAGCTCAACCATATATCAAACTTTAGAGCACAAGAAATTAATGTAATGGATATATAAAAACTATAGTGGAAAACACCATTCCGGTTTTTCTTGCCTGAACTTTCCCTCGACCTCTAACCTTGTGCTACAAATGCAAATAATTGATCACTGTGATCTATATTTGTCCTTGTCAAACATATTAAAACAAAGCACTATCATTTTCAGTTAGATCTTTTTATTATTATTCTGAAAGGCACAGTACAATAGAGTACATTAGCCTATAGCCTACACTTGGGACGAAGATGCACCTCATTATAACCATGAATTTAATTTAATCATTTTTATGGAAACTTGCTTTTTAAGGGGTTCCACATAATTTGCCCCTAAGCTAGCTTAATTCTCCAATTCGTTTGAGGGGGTTCCACATAACTTGAGTCCTTGCATGTCTTGATTTTTGCGTTGGAATCGTCCACAAACATAGAGACAGCCTTTAATTGATCAATTAATTAATTAATACATAACAGGAAACAGCAGCACAAAAGGTTGCTTTGCTAAAGAAGAAGGGGGCATGGTGAGTATATACATAAATAGTATATTGGATTGATGCTAATAATAAATTAAAAGAGAACAATGAGTGCATAGAACAAAGCGGGTTAGAAAAGGGAAAAAAAAACTCATTTTCAGTTCTCCTAATTAATTGTTCATTTATACGTTTCATATGAGACATCACTAATAAAATTGGATATATATTAATAAAAATAGAGTGGTTGTTGGTGTTGTATATGAATATAATTAAGGGTGGATTCAGTTGAACTTGAACCTGGATAGATCATCACTTGAGTCAGACTCAAAGGTTCCTTCCCACATGCAGGTTCTACTTATTTGGAGCAAAAATCAATTTGGATCCACTTAATAGTCCCCTATTCCTGTTGTTTATGTATCTTATAATAATAGACTAGTGGATGTTTAACTTAAAATACTAAATTAAACACCAAAGGACGTGATTTATTTATTGAAGACCCAAATAATGCTTCGTTGGTGGCCATTCCATTAAAACTGCATTATTCCTAATAGTATATCTTGCAAACGGAAGTGGCTTTTTTAGTGTGTTTTCTTGGATGTTGGGGTGGAAGTGGCTTTTTCTCTTTTCGGTTATGAGGATGTAAGTGGCTCTTATTTTTGTTCTAGAGGGTGGAAGTGGGGTTTTTGCTAGGGACATCCAGAATAATTGCTGGTATACTCAGCAAATCAGTGTAATTTTTGTTTTGTCCTTTCATAAAATTGATACGGATTAAGTAATTCATAAGTGATCCAAATGATTTTTTTAATTTTTTTTTCAAAAATATGTTTTAAGAATTAATTTAAAATTAATGACCAAAAAAAAAAATTAAACCTATGACTTTCGCGTTATTAGCATGACACTCTAACTAACTGAGCTAATAGGCTAATTATGTTATAAAATAATTAATGTCGCTATATGTAACATTAAAATTTCTAATATATATTTAATGCGCATGTAAATTTAGATAATAAATTTTGTGATAATTAATTTTGATATAATAATTAATATATTTACATATATGATTTTTTATGAAACCTATGATTTTTATTTAAAATTTATATATGTAAACAAATTAATTATTAGAACAAAATTAATTGTCACAAAATTTATTATCTAAATTTACATGCGCATTTAATATACATTAGAAATTTTAGTGTTACATATAACGACATTAATTATTTTATAATATAATTGACCTATTAACTTAGTTGGTTAGAGTGTCATGCTAATCATGCGAAAGTTACATGTTCGATTTCTACTTGGGTCATTAATTTTAAATTAATTCATAAAACATATTTTTGAAAAAAAAATTAAAAAAATCATTTGGGCCACTTACGGATTGGGCAATCTTTAAGCCTCATACAAATTCGTATTAGTTTTATAGAAGGGTAAAATGAGAATTGCACTAATTTGTTGGGTGTACCAACAATTATGATGGGTGTGTGTAGCAAAGCCCTAGGAGTGGCTTAAGAAATATAAGGGTGTTGCTAGGTGCACCAGGCATATTGCTTGTGCACCCAACACAAAAAACGAAAATCATACTGATCACCTAATTCATAAGTGATTTTTTTTAATTTTAAAAATATGTTTTACGAATTAATTTAAAATTAAGACTTTCGCGTTATTAGCAGGACGCTCTAACCAACTGAGCTAATAAGCCAATTATGTTATAAAATAAATAATGTTGTTATATATAACATTAAATTTATCATGTATATTTAATGTTCATGTAAATTAAATAATAAATTTTGTGACAATTAATTTTGATATAACTCATACGAATTATATATTTTTGTATAAATAAAAAATATTTACTATTTAAAAAAATAATTTATTAATAAATTAAAAAACATACAGATTAGCTAATTGTATAAGTTATATCAAATTAATTGTCACAAAACTTATTATTTAAATTTACATGCGCATTAAATATACATTAGAAATTTTACTATTATATATAATAATATTATTTATTTTATAACATAATTGACCTATTAGCTCAGTTGATCAGAGCATCATGATCCGTATGACTTATACGGATCACGTAATCTGTATGAAGGACATTTTGAAAAATTCATTTTCTATGCTAGGTGCACAAGCAATAAGCCTAGTGCACCTAGCAACACCCGAAATATAAACACTAACCCTACAAGAAATTGGGCCATGGAGCCCAAAATAAGCAATCCGCTTGAGTTCCCCAGGTTATAAGTTCAGGAAGGAGAATGACTTCCTGCACCCCCTTTCGCTTCGTGTACCTCCAAAAAGACCCAAACTAATAAACTACCCTCCACCCAACACCAATGTGCCCCACCTCCATCGCTACACAAACACCACCATTGTCGACAACTCCAAGGAAGAAGGCGTAGACGGAGAAGAAGACGACGAAGGGGTGTAAAACACCCCTCCATTCCAAAATCATGAATCCGCAATACATTATTTTTTTATACTTTTGGAACAACGTTTTCAGAACTATGTCATAATTGTGGAAAGGTTGTTCTAGAAGTATGTTAGCATAGTTCCAAAAAGGTTGTTCTGAAAGCATGTTAGCATGATTATGAAAAAGTTGTTCCAAGCATGTTAGCATAGTTTTGGAAATATTGTTCTAGAAGTATAAAAAAATAACATATATGTGAATTCATGTTAGCATAGTTTCTATTCCGCATTTTACACCTCTTCGTTGTCCTTTTCTCTGTTTGCGTCTTCTTCCCTGCAAAGAGTTGTTGACAGCGTTGTTGGGTGTATTTGAGTGGAGCGGTGGTGTTGGATTGTTGGATGGAGATGGGGCCCAATGATGTTGGGTGGAGGGATAGTTTTGTTTGTTTGGGTCATTTTGGAGTTCAGGAAGGAATTGCCTCAAAAGTGACCTTAAAAACATTCTACATCATGATACATTTGGGATGTATCTTGTTCATTACAAAGTGTGAAACCTTAAAATATGAAAAATAACTTATTATAAAATGTTTTTGAGAAATTAAATAAAAATAAATAATTATTTATCTAGGACTCAAACAAATATATTATTTTTGAAATTAGTACCTATTTAATTTTATAAAACTATGAAAGTCATGTACTTTTAGTTCATAGTGTTATAAAAAAGATTAAAATATATTATTTTTACTAAACATAAGAATTAAAAATAAATAAAGCTTTATGAAAATTAAAATGAAAAATATCTTTAAGAAAAAATTTCTTTAAAATAAGTTAACAATTTAATATATATATATATATATATATATATATATATATATATATATATATATATATATATATATATATATATATGTGATGTAAAATATATTTACAGATATATTTTATAAGATTTAACCATTTTATCATGTCATTTATTGGTTAATATGACAATATAACAATAAGATGAATCCTATTAAATATTTGCATAAATATGTTTTATACTATCCATATATATAAATTAAACTCATGTATGTTAATTGAAACATATTATAATATATATATATATATATATATATATATATATATATATATATATATATATATATATATATATCACATACTAATATATAGGATTTCTGACGTTACAAAGAAACATGATAATGTCATATTGTAAATAAAAAACATAAAATTAAACTATTAGATCTTACATAAATAATGATGGATTCTTCTCTTTTTATAAACATTCAACGAGGCGTAAGACTAAAAATAAAATAAAAAATACACTAAAATAAAATGAGGAATAGAAACTCCCAAAGTCAGCTAAGAACAAGTTCTACATAACTGCATGAGGTTGCTCATTCATCATGTAATTGTCTTCTAAATCATAAGTTAATCTAGCTTAAGTATCTGCGCACAGATTGCCTTCACGAAAGATATAATGAATCCAAACTCTACAAAAGGCTTGCATAGTGCGACAAATTTCAACATCTTGAAATAATGGTGAGCTCCATCCACTAGCACTACCAACCTTATCACCTAAGATGCTTTTGACTTCAGAGCCAATGTGGATTTCAACATCTTGAGTAATGGTGAATTCTATTATAATGGTTTTGCAACTTTCTCACATAACATGATATATCCTGTTCACTATATTAATATGTGAGAAGATCCAATTTTCCAACGCATGAAGAACTTGTTTTTCTTCAAGTGGCAGATGGGTTCTCTGAACTTTTTTTTTTTTTTTTAACTTTCGTGGATCTCTTGCCTAGAATAATCTTGAAGGAGTTTGTTATGATGTTGTGGAGTCTCTGGTGGCATAGAAATGGTAGAATTTGGGAAGGAGCAAATCACAATCCTTTGTTGTAGTGCTGAGAGCCAAAGACATTCTTAAGCAAGGTTTTAAATATAGGTCGAGATCGCCTTACGATTTCATCACATTTGTTAATATCGTGACAAATCACAGACAAATGCAACTGATACTACTACTACAACAACTTTCTACAACAAAAGAGTAGCTATTCTACGACGGTCGCGCTATGTATATTTCTAAGACGGTCACGTCAAAATGACCGATTTAAAAAGCATTTCATTGTACGACGGTCACGTCAAAATGACCGATTTAAAAAACATTTCATTATACGACGGTCACGTGCACGACCGATGTAGAATGCTTTTAATTCTACGATGATCACTTGTTAAGAATCGATGTAGAAAGTTTTTAATTTTACGACGGTCTTCCTAGAACCGATGTAAAATGCGAATTTATTTTTGTTATTTTTGTTGTTGGATATATTTTTTTGCAGCTATTTACAGTATTTGAGAACTTGGTGGTCATGCAGCTATGAATGTTAAACCACCTACATAATTGAACCAAAACCAGATGACAGAAAGAAATTTCTACTTATACAAATATTTGAAATACATTAAAATCCTACTAATAGATAAGTGATTTACGTGTATACAAACGAGAATTTGAGATGATTCTAACAGCAGTGGAATCTGGCAGAGCAGCATGTAGAGTGCTGACATCAAGGAATTGCAATTGGCACTGCATATATATTATAAACAACAGGAAACCAAACAACAAGTTACTATCCTTGTGTCTCCAATATCCCAAGATTCATATTGTGAAATTTATATCTATTGATGCAGCGTTAACAGTTGAGCAATTTTTTTAGCTAGATTAAAACATCTACATAGCATGTAAAGAAGTTCAATACAAACATGGTACGACAGAGTAAAACATGCAGAAATAACAAGTATCACTAGGAATTACTAAGAAAACTATACACATGACCAGGATAATCAATTCTGGGTCTTCAATTCTTTTATTTACCCCTTTTTCAAATACTGTTATACACTTATACTAACTTGGTATTAGACTTCAGAAAATAGGAGGCTTACAATTGTAAAAACCTAATCAGCAGGTCTTTCCACTCTAACACTTCTTGGAACACCTACAAGCATGAATACAAGTTGCCAGTATTTTATTGTTAGAAATAAAAAAAAAAAAAAGTATTTATGATACTTAAGAAACAAACTATATAGCATTAATTCACCTTCAAAACTTTTGTCCCAGCTGCCGGTCATCTTAAACAGTTGATGGAAATGAGGCTTACAGTATAGGACACCCTCAAAGGAACAATAATTACTCAGCTGCAGGGATGCACGAGGAAACGAGGATTAAGAATTTATGCACAACATTTTTTTCTATTTCAAAATTCTGGTAGTAGAAATTGTTTCCTCTGTCTCAAATTATTTGTCTTTTAAGATAATATATATATATATATATATATATATATATATATAAAAGAATTATTAACTACTTTGAAAAAATATATTTTATTAAAATGTCCTCATTATAAAACATTATATTATAGTTGCGAATTAATTAATATTTAGGAGCAACAATATTCAATGAGAAAAATACTGTTGAAAAATAATTAATATTTTTTATTTTCTAAAATACTTACTTAGTGTATGATGCGATAATGGATTTCTAAAATACAATACATGTATTTATTATTAGTTTAATTTATGGTACAGAACTTATCATGCAACAAAAGCAATTAATCCTAACCTTTCACATTATTTATCTGATAATAAATGTTTTTCCCTAATGAATTGAAATTTGAAATGCATGCATGATGGTTGTTAATTCTAAATTAGTTAATTAATTTTTAATATCATTAGCAGCTCCTATTCAATTAATCAAGGAATATACTAAACAAAAAGATATACATGTTGTGAAATACAATGGGTCATGCAAAAAAAATTCAAATTTAATTAGAGCTTTAAAAATAAAACTCAAATCCTATAAAAATTCAATCTTTATGAGTATGACATTTTACGAATTTAGCCTGCATTGAATCATGTTTAAATATATGTGGAAACACGAGTATAAACATAGAGCATATGAAAAAAAAAAATTATAGCCAATGAGCTTGAGATCAAAGATATTAAAAGACATACAGATTCATAGAAGGAATGTATCTGATGGGGTTCAAGATCTGCAATAGTGATGGGAAGGCCTGTCAGAAATGTGTCACAGGCCATATTCTGAAACACAAGAAACATGATTAATAATTTCATGTTAATGCATTTCAACATGATAGATTAACAAAAAAAATACAAGTACTACAAGGTTGCTATAGATTATCATAATATTTAACTAACTCATACGCCATACTTGTTTATATACCACATAAAGGATATATTGAAACAAAATAAGTGTATGCCAAATAAGATGTTTATATAGGTTACAGTACAATGATTAAAGAGAGGAATCTAGTCAAAATTAACTATATGTTTAACAAAAATTAGTTAGAAGTCCTAGGGAATGAGAGATAAGTCCTGCTTAAATTTTTTTTTTAAAAAAATAGAGCCTGACTTATTTTAACACAAGTTAATATTGACAAGCAAAAATTGACAACAAGCTTCAAAGGAGAAAAAATAACCTGAATCTGAGTATTTTACCTAAAAGACTTGAAGTAATATTCAAAGAATTGAAGTAATATTCACCTAAAAGACTAGCGTAAGGCAAGGAGATAGACTGCCCAATGAATAACACCCAAGTAAAAATGAAATAACACCCAGTAGGTGAGAGGAACCAACAAGCAAGTAAGTGCTTAAATCTCAGCAAGTTAATTATCCAGAACAGGGGCATTCTAAACTTGAGCAAAAATAAAATATCAAGACATAGATTTCAAGTTAATTATGGCAATGCCTTGTATCACTGGACAGCAGCCCCCACCTAAAGAGAGAAAAGTGAAAAACTAAGATCATTTACAAGCAAGCACACACATTGAGAAGGTCTTGATAAATCGGACAGCATCTAAGCCTGCCAGATCATAATAGTTATAGATACCCCCAAAGAATGAATGCAATAATACCACGAATTATGCATCCAATTCTCTATAATCACAATCCAAAATTGATTTCCAAATAGCTCATTGAAAACCCATGGCACTGAAATCAACAATAAGAAAATGACACTGAAATCAACAATGATAAAATAAAGGTTTTCTGCTGGATTAGGAAACTTGCCTCAAAAAAGGTGTCACCGTATCACGGTTGCCATAAAAACTTAATTACGTGAGTTAAGAAATTAACAAAAGGATAGAATAAATTGAGAAAACTTAAGTGCCGTCCCTTCCCAGTTATTTGAAAAATCTCAAAGCTTAGACTCTGTCCAATTAAAAAGCAAATTGCAATACTTGTAACAACAATTGCCATGACATCGTCTCTCTATAGAGCCTGGTCAAAATTCTCCTTCAAACTGCGCATTACTAGAGAGAAAAAGAATTTAGCAGCATAGAGTAATCTTAAGCAATATGAAGAAAATAGAGTGATAATGAAAAATGTGGACAAGGAAACATCAAGGGAGATACACATGTAGATATCAATTAAGGGAGATAAATTCATGAATGATTATTATACAAAGCATTCTTAACTGGGGGGTGGGGGTTGTTAAGATATTAAAACAAGATGCTTATGGGCTGGTTTAAACTTACAAACCAAATTTCAGAAAACTAAGTTAATAGTAGAAGCCTACTTGTGACTTAAGTGATTATAGCAAGAATCAAGGGCCATAAGGTTCCCATCAGCAACCTATAAAACATACATTAAAACGAACTCAATCACACTTCAAAAGCTTGTGTATCAAAATAATGATTTGGTTAACATACGCTTGCTGAAAATTAGAGTTAAAACTCATTAAAGCACCAGCAAAGGGAAGGCTACAGACGAGAATTTAGACAAAAGCATAACCTTAGGAAAATAAAATATTTTAATGAAGTTATAAAAACTAGAAAATATATCTTCGTAGTATTTCTAAATATGGGGTGTCGGATTAAATAATATTTACTAAATTTTACATTAAAAAATGGACAATAAATAGCAAAGAAAAAACACAAACATGAGACTTTTGCCACAAATCCATAGACATCACAGCATTTTTTTTTTTAAAAAAAGGACTCAAGTCAAGGGGCCAAGCCTACTCAATTTTTTCTCTATATAGCCAGACCAATCAATAAAATAATGACACAGTTCCTCTTCATTTATGATTATGCCAGATGAGTAACTACCAAAATTAGTCCAGAGTCATATACATCAAGTCATCAATGTATGTGTTCTCGCATTACTATAATCCCAATAAAAAGAGCCATCAAGATTCAAGATAAAAAAGAAAGCAAACTTACATAGTTCCGAAGCTCCTGTTGCAAATGCTTAACTAAAACATTACTCTCTGTAGAAGCAACTTCTTGAAACATTAAAGTAGATAGCTTTTTTTCAACTTCAATCTTCTGATGCAAACACTGGAAATAGGAATCATGATGCAATGCAATCATAAGATAATAACCCTACTGGAAAAGGGAATACAACAATGAAATGAAGCATGTAAAATACATTCCTCAACCAGAAAAAGGTCTACATGAATTTCAGAGGCTTAACACCAAATCAAATTTCATATTGCAGAGTGAGTATAGCTTTGTTCACACATGATATTCTTAAAGGAACAATAAAAGCCAGCAAGCAGCTAATTAGAGATCCAAACCTTATCAAGTTGATCCTTAAGATGTTTCAGTTGTTCTTTTAGCAGCTCTGCTTCTCTCTCAGCATTATTAGCTCTGCATTCCATTTGTTCAAGCTACAAGAAAAACAATACACAGCTCAAATAATAATGCATAGTTGTAAATAGCTTTTGAGTCTGAACAACAAACATAACCACTTACCATCCCCTTTCCCGCTACTCCTCTTCACCTCCTCGCCCTCACCGTACACTCCCACCCTTTCGTCCCTCCTCCTGCTCTTCGAATCCCCCGCCGTCTTTGACTTCTTCAATCCCTCCTCGCGGCCATTCCACTGGTCTCCCCCGCCTCCGCCATCCTTGTGTCGCTTCGACGATGACGCGTACTCGTCGGAATACTCCCCGTTCCAGTGTGCGTCCTTCGAATCCAGCCTCCGCTTCTCCGCGGAACTCGAATCCTTCTTCGCGCCGCCGCCGCCACCGCTCTCCTCCTTGCTCCTCCGATCCTTGGCGCCGGAATCTCGCTCGGAGTCGGAGTGCTCCCTCGCGTCACGTGAACTGTGCTTGCTCGATTTGTGCTTTGAACTGTGTGGCATCACGAAAGCGAGACGCGGAACAACAAAACCCTACTCGGCGAATTCGAATCGGGAGAAGTTTGGTGAATCAAAAAGGGAAACCCTAATTTGGAAGGAAACGAGTAACAAAGAACAAAACCCTACCCGACTCTCTCTCTCTCTTTATTTCTTTTTCTCTTCGGGTGTGTTTATGTGAACTTGTGAAGGGTGTATTTTTTGCTTTATCGGCGTTAATGAATAATGAGAAATGGAGGGGAGGGTCTTACTCTAGGGAATGAGAGGTGGGTTTGGAGTGTGAGGTTGAAGGAGGGGTCTGGAGTGTTGAAGAGGTTGGAAGGGGTAGAGTCGCGTGACTTAATTATTTCCAAAACAAAGACGATCCTATATAAAACCCGTCTTCCAACACTATTTCACAAATACATTCTAAGGCGGTTTTATAAATAATCGTCGTAGAACACAAAATCGCCTTTGTTTTAAATTTCAATATTTACAAAAATGTTACCGGCATGCATTTTAAGACGGGTCTATGACAATTATTGTCGAATCCGGGTCATAGAAAGTAATTTTTTTAGTAAGTCTTATTTAAAACCTTGATGTTGCCACCGAAATCACGATCACAGACCGATATTTAAAACCCTGGTCTTAAGAATTGGGAGAGAGCCTGTTTGAAGCAGTCTTCAAAAGCACCCAGGCGTCAATGCATTGTCCCTTGGCAGGAACCACCTCCATGTATGATCAAATGTAATGTTGATGCTGTCATCTTTGGCCCTCAAAGACTTTTTGGTGCTGGTATGTGTCTGAGATTTTTGCTTGCAAAATCAATCTGTTTGGAGGATTCTATTCAACCTGTGGAGGCGGAACCAAGCTATTCCTTGGTTGCTAGAGTTAGGTTTGCAACATGTTATTTTTTAGTTATATTTCAAAACAATGGTAGATGGTGTCAGGGGGAGTGGTACAACACACTCTCGACTTGGTCTATACTTTTTTTTTTGCAAAATACTCATATCATTTTGTTTAGAATCAAGTGTTGAATACATGATAAAACATGATCAACATTATGGAGACTAGGAAATAAAAGAGCTGCCCTAGCAAGCTCGTAAGCTTCTCTATTAGCTTGTCTTCTAATAAAAGGAACTCGATAAGTTAGGTTATCTTCTAAAATCTCCCTACAACTCTAGATGATGCTTCCTAGTTTGGAATTATCTATAGTCACCAATGTTACTCTTTCAGCTACCGATTTATTATCAATCTTCAAAATGACTTTTTCAAGGCCAAAGGATTGCAGAAACTGCAATGCTGAGAGAAGGCTCCAAGCTTCATCTTCAGTGACTGAAAGAAACTAGCATCTACATTACATTTCAAAGACCCAGGTTGAGGAGGAATCCAAATATCCCTAGTAGGTGATGTTTATTGGCATAGACGTGATCCAATTTCCCTATTCACTCTCGACCAAGACTGGAAGAACTCATCTCCTTGAGCTATCACATGCGAATCTGGGTAAGCTTTGTTGTCCCACACTTTATCATTCCTCCGCCTCCAAAGCAACATAGCCATTTGTTGTTGATGATGATCATGCAAGTCGTTGAAGAGTGCAAAGATGAATTCTGCAAAAGTCTCAACATTAGAAGCAATATCCTCAACAAGGTGCCTTAAGTGCAAATGATTCCAGCAACTTGTATTTGCATTACATAGGGAAAAGCAATGGAATGTAGATTCAACATCTTCTTCACAAAATTAATGGACAGATGATGGGGCAATCCACTCCACAAGATTTTAGGTTTATTCTGGTAGGGATACAGTGCCTGCAGGATCTCTGCAACATATTTTTAACTCTCGTTGGAACCTTCAAAGCCCATAATTTCTGCCAATCATCGAGAACATGGAACTCACTTACATCTGTTAGGTTAAGCATGATAAGCTTATAGGCACTTCTCATAGAGTAGATGCCATCCTTAGATGCTTCCCAAATAATAGAATCTTGTTTTGACAAATCCAAGATAGGCATTCGAAGAATAATTAACCTCAACATCTTCCTACACAAAAATTTGAGAGATCCTATCAATCCTCCTACAACAGTTAACCTCATCAATAAGCTCACACACCCGTAACCCTTCCAAGCCTTGTTGCACTTGGGTGTATAAATAGATATGTTTGATATTGCTGCAACTAATCAGTGGCCAGCCGTGTAAGTGCTAACTGAATTCTGGTAAAAAAATCCTAAGTTGTTATAACAAAATTGTTGATAGAATATTTGGGAAGATTCTTCAGCAATTTTGGTGATTTATGATCCTTATCTCTTTTAGACTAATCCTTGATGTGCGCTAGTTTATTGCGTATCCTTTGGGGCTTGTGCTCATGGGCTGTTTTGCTAACAACACCCTTTTCCGAAAAAATCACCTTGTCCTCAAGGTGATATTGCAACTTTAGGTCATCCTAGTGCTCCCAAGTGGTATCTTTCAGAGCTAATCCCAACCACTGAACCAGAACGAGCTTCGAAGGCGAAACACCAATGGTATCCCATTTCCAGTCAAGGATTGTTAAAGGTTCAACCACTGGGTGGTTATCAGAATTCGTTGGGGGCAAAGTATCAATATCCTCTGGTGGTTGTCCCTAATGGGTCATGCCCATCAAACTGCGGTACCTCAAGTTTCATATGAGGATGAGTGTGGGAGGGGGTGGGGTGATCTTGGGGTGAGGGTGGTTGGACTGTAAGTGTTGCAAGATGCTCTAAAATAGAGTCGATCTTAATGTTCATGATGGACTGAGCTTGCAAGATGGAAGCATGGTTTTGAGTAAGGCAATGAACAACCTCCTCGAGGTCGTTCTGTGGTGGCCTACCTGGTATTGTGCTCAGACATAAGGATGACAGGTTGGACCAATTGTTATGAACTAGCTAAGGAAGAAGAAGGAAACAAAAAGGTAATTCTCTATATTTTATTTATGCATTGAAGTTGTATATATAGATATGTTTGATATTGCTACAACCAATCATTAGCCGGCCGTAAAAGTGCTAATGGAATTCTGGTAAAAGAATCCTAAGTTATTATAACTAACAAAATTGCTAATAGAATATTTGGTGATTTCTGATCCTTATCTTCTTCAGACTTAATCCTTAAGTGTTGGTTTGCTACGTGTCCTTTTGGGCCTGTGCTCATGGGTTGTTTTGCTAACAAATTATTTCACATATAATCAAGGCAAAATTGTATTTTTGGTCCCCCTAGTTGTCTCCAATTTCGATTTTAGCCTCCCTTTAAATTTATTCATGAATTTAATCCCCCAATTATGTCAAATCATGTAAATGTGGTCCTCAAGCCTATATTTTTGAACGCAATCAACATTCAAATATGGGCTTAAGGACCAAATTTACAGGATTTGACATAATTGGAGACTAAATTCTTGAATAAATTTAAAGGGGAACTAAAATCGAAATTGGAGATAGGTAGGGAGACCAAAAATACAATTTTGTCTATAATCAATACACAAACAATTTTTATAACAATACTTAATAAAAAAATAAATATAATAGCAAATGAGAGTTTAGAAAAAGCTAAGTCAGGGTCAAAGGGCGTTATGTAATAAATTATAATCAACCCCGTCGGGTTAATCGTGTGCAGTAAATGATCTATAAATAAAAAAACACCAATACTTCTTTCATTGCATTGATATGATTTTGAATTTAGCCTCATATGAACTCAAACTCTATAGATAAAATAAAAATGTAAGATATCTAAGAACCCAACAAAAAGGTAATTACACATAAATAAGTTAAGTTAAGCATGGTGGCTTGCGTTTGAAACATGATTTACTGCCAAATTAAATAACGAATTATAATTATTATTTCTAACAATCACCAAAGGAGAAAAGAATACGAGAGAAAAATCTTGTTCATGCAAAACTTGTTCGAGAGTGGAAATTATGACTAGTCTCATGCAAAACTTGCATGATCAAACGCACCAGATTTTCTTAAAAAATTTCCAAACCATGATTGTAAGATTTGGATATTATTAATGATTATAGTATGTTCTTGATAACTGCTAAATATGAGTTATTTTGATAATAAAAATATATTGAAAATATCTTTACAAATATTTATTTAGCAGTTATCTTTGGCTTAAATATTAAGATTTGATATTTTTCTTATTTATGCGTTGCAGATATGAAAATGATAGATTAATGGAGAAAAAGATCCATAAAATATCCAAAATATCAAGAAATCTCAAGAAGATATGATTACAAGAAAAACAAATCCAAAAGATATCAAAAATATCAAAAAGGAAGATTTTTAGCTTCAAGCCCTCATTCATTCTAAAGCCCTCAATAGCCATGAGTGGCTAAACCCCTAGTTAGGGCCTGAGAGACCTAAAAGCCAAGCGATGTATGATGTACTCACTATTTATCAATGCAAAGGTGCTTTCTATTCTATTATATTTTCTGCTTTTATCTTGCATTATTCATCTTTATATTCTGTTAGGGGTTAGACGTTCGAAAGAGGGTAACTTCTAATAGAACAAAAAGAAAGGATTTCATAAAAAAATCATTACTAGGAATAGAATGATAATTTTATGCCCATGCATTCTTGCAAACATCTAGAATTCATACTTTATGCATTTTATTTGTTGAGTCTTTGCAAAGGAATTTGGAAGATAGATAAATAAAATAGCCTTCGTGAGGAATCAGGGGCAAGTAATTGAACAGATGTGGGTGTAGAACAGAATCACCTAAATTGATAAAGAAAAATCATAAACTCATACATCCTAAGCAAATCAGGCAGGCTAGGTCCCAACCTTATCATATTCTGATTTTATTTCTTTTATCTTCTATTTTTATCTTTTATTTTTCTTATCTTATCTTTTCTTATCTTTATCTTAATCTTTTATTTTTCTTATCTTTTATCTTCTATTTTCTCTTATCTTTATCATATCTTAATATTTTATCTTCTATTTTGATATTTAAATCTTTTATCTTTTCTTTTAAATCTTTATCTTATCTCCTATATTTTCTTATCTTTATTTTAAATTATTTATCTATTGCTTTTAAATTGGGTTTGCATTAATATAAGTACAAATAAAGTTTGTGTAGATTCGACACTCGAACTTCCGAGTACTTTACTACTTGTGACAATTTGGTACACTTGCCAACGAGTTAACAAGTTTTTGGCACCGTTGTCGGGGACTTTGTTTTTCGTACTTGATTATTTGCATATTTCTATTTTAAAGCAATTAATTTTCACTTTTATTTTTTATTTTACTTTCTTTTTTTTTTCAAAAAAAAAAAAAAACTTTTTCGTGTGAGTCTATACTTGCAGGATAAAACCTTAGAAGAACTTGATCCATGGGAGACATTTCCAAGATGGAAGATATTTATAAGAGGTGGACTAAGTATCTTGTCAGCACGCGATCAAGGGTCAATCACCCACCACCGGTAAATTGTGATTTTTGTGGAGGAGAACATTTCAATGATAACTGTCATCTCTACTCCATGAAAAATTCTTGGTGGGGACAGGAGATACACCCTTACAATCAATATGAAGAAGAAAAAACTCTAACTCTTGAAAGTGTGTTTGCAGAATTCATGGCATACCATGCTACCTCTACAACCAATCAAAACTCGATACAAAACTAGAAAATTCAGATTGGCAAGAGCTACTCTATGGAAAATTATCAGTGGGAGCAAGAGTTACAACCCTACAATCACTATGAAGAAGAAAAAACTTCTAATCTGGATAATTTGTTGATGTAATACAAGGAAGTCATTGAATCTACTCAACGAGCATTTAAAAGTCTAGAAATTAAAGTTGGTAAGCTAGCATAAGAAGTGACTAAATTTGTGATCAGAAGAGAAGAAAACTTTGTAGAGGTTGAAGCTCATGAGGAAATCCTTGTAGAAGAACATGACTCAAAAGAAAGAGATGAAGAGAAAGAAGAAGAGAAGAAAGAATAAGAAGGAGAAAAGAAGGAAAAGGAAGAAAACGGTGAGGAGAAAGTACAACAATGGGAGAAGCACTCACAAGTAGAAATTCAACAAGAAAGTATTCTCCAAGTCAATACCCCTCCTCATCAACTAATTGTCAAGGAAAAAAGATATGGAGAACATGAGAAAATCTTAAGTGTCATTCTTTCCTTGATCGCTACCATTTCTCTTGCAATAATGTGGAAGGTGCTTCCAAAATACACGAGTTTCATGGTGTCTCTAACTAAGAGGCGAAAATGCAAGGAAGATGTTTATGTGACCTTCATGCCACCTTGAAGGCATTGGACTCGTCAAGCTAATGACTTTAAAGAAGCGCTTACTGGGAGGCAACCCAGGATTTCTTACCCTATCTTTCTTTTAGTTAATTGCATTATGTGTTATTTCCTTTCTTTATTTTGATTTTGTGCATTTTAATTTCAGCAATTTAATTCTAGTAGTTTAAATTTAGTCATTGAATAAAGATTGCATGATATTTGTGAAGTCACTATTTAGGCTTTTTCCGAAGGATTCAACACTTGAAATGTTGCTTGACAATTGGGAAAATACTGGTTTCCTAGAAGCAAGAGTCAGTCAAACAGTGGAACATGAATCACAAAGAGAGAAAAGGTTAGCTTGATGGAAAGAAATCATGGTTCGGTAAGCCGATAACTTTATCTTGTCCCGGTGAGCTGTGTGAACTTAATTATGAGAGAACATCTGTTTTTAAATTTCTAATTTTGCATCATTCTTAGACTGTTGGATTATTTGCATAAGGTGGATATGATCAAGGCCATGTTTCTTTTTATTTTAGCCACTCAGCACCTATGATGAATTCATCCCTTGCACCCTTGTTGAGCCAAAAGTAATAATGATTTGTTTGAATAAACCCCTGAGCCTAATTTTGATATCCTTGACCTTGTTTTAGGATTCTAAGAGAGCATAAGGGTTTCAAGTTATGATAAGTCCTTAATTTGGGGGATTGCTAAAGGAATTTTCCTTAAAATAAAAAAGCAGCACACAATATGGCACCCTCAGAAGCTTGTAAGCCCAAAGTATTCTTATTAAAAAAAAAGAAAAAAAAATTGCAAATAAGGGCATAAAAAAAAAAGGTGCCATAAGTGCTAAGGTAAAAAAAAAGTAATTTTGAAATAAGGGCAGAAAAAGAGAGGTTTCATAAGTGCCAAGAAGAAAAATGTTGTTAGAGGAATAAATGCTAAAAAATAAATAAGCCTAGGCAAGAAATAAGTGAAAGTTTTTCTAAGGATGCATGCTCTCTTATAATCCTAAGTTTTTGAAATCCCAGACAAACCATGATTTCTTGTTTAGCCAGGCCCCGTTACAAGCCAATAAAGGTCCCTAGTGATCCACCAAGTGTAAGTAAGAATAACTTTAACTGAGAAGAAGTGCAAAATTTGGGAATCTTAATTGCAGGTCGTAGAATTTCAAACACTCACCCCACACACTTGTGCACAGAGAGAAACACTAACCTTGTGAGGAAAGTGAGGCAAGCCAACTTGATTAATTTTCGATACTAACTATTTTCATCTCGATGTTGTTTGTGCTTCCATTGTGAGATTATGGCAAATGCGGAAAGGACCAGTTGAAAGAATTTGAAAAAAATTACAGCTATTGAAAGTGTTGGAGCATTCGGAGCCTGCTCTCATTTATTTTTGTTGTTTTTGCTTGAGGACAAGCAAAGCTTTAATTTGGGAGATTTTGATAACTGCTAGATATAAGTTATTTTGATAATAAAAATATATTGAAAATATCTTTAAAAATATTTATTTAGCAGTTATATTTGGCTTAACTATTAAGATTTGATATTTCTCTTATTTATGGGTTGCAGATATGAAAATGAGAGATTAAGGGAGAAAAAGATTCAGAAAATATCAAAAATATTTAAAAATCTCAAGAAGATATGATTACAAAAATTCAAAAGATATCAAAAATATCAAAAAGGAAGATTTTTAGCATCAAGCCCAAGTCCACTACAACAACTATAAAAAGAGAGTCAAGCCAAGTAGAAAAAACACAACACCACATAACCCCCTCTCCTAGGGGTTTCATTTACCCCTCTTATCCCATCATTTCTTATACCTCATTCATTGTAAAGCCCACCTCATTCATTGTAAAGCCTCCAATGGCTATGAGTGGCTAAACCCCTAGTTGGCCTAAAAGCCAAGCGATGTATGATGTACTCACTATTTATCAATGCAAAGATGCTTTCTATTTTATTATATTTTCTGCTTTTATCTTGCATTATTCATCTTTATATATTCTGTTAGGCGTTAGACGTTCGGGAGAGGATAACTTCTAAATAAGATTTAAAGAAGGTATGCATGCATTGATTTTAGAGGTTAGACCCTCAGAAGAGGGTAACTCCTAATAGAACAAAAAGAAAGGATTTCATAAGAAAATCATTGCTAGGAATAGAATGATAATTTTATGCCCATGCATTCTTGCAAACATCTAGAATTCATACTTTATGAATTTTATTTTATTTGTTGAAAGATAGATAAATAAAATAGGCTTGTTATCCTGAGGAATCAGGAGCAAGTAATTGAACAGATGTGGGTAGAACAGAATCACCTAAATGGATAAAGAAAAAATCATAAACTCATACATCCTAGGCAAATCAGGCAGGCTAGGTCCCAACCTTATCATATTCTGATTTTATTTCTTTTATCTTCTATTTTTATCTTTTATTTTTCTTTTCTTATCTTTATCTTAATCTTTTATTTTTCTTATCTTTTATCTTCTATTTTCTCTTATCTTTATCATATCTTAATATTTTATCTTCTATTTTAATCTTTAAATCTTTTATCTTTTCTTTTAAATCTTTATCTTATCTCCTATATTTTCTTATCTTTATTTTAAATTATTTATCTATTGCTTTTAAATTGGGTTTACATTAATCTAAGTACAAATAAAGTCTGTGTAGATTCGACACTCGGACTTCCGAGTACTTTACTACTTGTGATAATTTGTTACACTTGCCAACGAGTTAATAGTTCTCGCACAAAATCATGACATGTCAAACTCATAGCTTTTCTCTTGAAAAATAACATGTAATTAGCTATAAACATTAGGTAAATTATGATAATCTCCATAGTGCATGACCACCATTCCTCCTTTCGCCCCTTCACCTCTACCATTAGATCTCGCAGTTGCATCCCTTCCGCAACCACCCCATCATCGACACTTCACCTTCACCACCAAATCTCACTATCACACCCCTTTTGCAACCACCCCCACTAGATCTCTATTGGGGTTTCCCCATCTATATATATTGTTGAAAATATTCTAAACAAACCATGAGTGGAAAGAACCACATCTCATGGACCATGCATTACATAGGAATCACTAAGGGATTAGAATGCGCCTTTGTAGGGTGCTTTCAAGTGATGGGTTGTCTTTGATTATCAAGCGTTGAAAGTATAACACCTCTACTCAATCCATGTGTGCAACAATCGGAGAAAAGTCTTGATGGTAAACATAGTAATATGGTTTAATACACTTATCTCTATCAATTCATGTATTTTCACCTCTCTCGTATATACAAGAATAATCTGATCCACATCTCACTCATATCTTATCAAATCTTATTTGATGTTGATAATCATCTTATCAAATCGTATTTGATATAAATCTTTGATCTTATGAAATGTCATTCGATTAGATATACAAATTTATGTGATCAGATATATAAATAATTAATTAAATCATATCTAAATAATTTATCTTATCAAATTCTGTCTTTTTAATTAAATCTTATTTAATTAATATGTAGTTAATTAATTAAATCATATTTTATTAATTAACTATGAGCTAAATTAAATCACAGTTGATTTATTCATCTGCTTCAATTGATTCCTCTATGCATGCGACACTATAGGCTTTAACTAGAATGGCAATAACATTATCTTTATAATATTATAGACAATGATTGACATCTAGCAATACATTGTTGTCACATAAACCACGAGAAAATCGGTGATTTGATTTCTACCTTAGCACAATCATTTCATTGTGTAGTCTTTGTCCCTTCATCCAAATGTCTTTATCGAACACGAGACACAAAAGTGTCACCTTGTTAAGTCCAATCATCTATTTCTCGATACCCAAGTGGACGTGTACACACAAATGAGTCCTATATTTCATATTGACCCATTTTCGCGTGGTCACACATGTAGCGCATCCCACTCTTTCAAGGGACCCATAGACATAACTCCTGCTATGTAGGGGGAATGATTCTTATCTACATCACTTACATTTCTCAACATAATTCATTGCACACACAAGTATTACTTTTATGATCACCTTGTTACATATGACGTTTGATGACATTAAAGCCTACATGTAGGGATCGTAGTGACTTCAAGTTGAATGATTACTATCACATAATGATTAGCATGATAAGCGTTTATGACACTTGCATAACTATTATGAAACCTTTTCATGGTGAGTCAATCTAGTATAAATATTACTCCCAATGTTTATACCTATGTGCTGACTTGATATTTCATATCCATGACATGTGAGATGCAGTCATCCATCTACTCACACAATAGTCTTAATATATTATCGTCGTCATAGTTAACAATAATACTCTTCTACAAACATTTAAGAATAACATTTTATCACTCAATGAATCTCACATCATTGGATAATTCACCTATTCTAAGGATGTTACCTTATTATTCAACAAATTAATAATATAATGATTGAAATGCATATAAACCAAAGTCATGATATAAAATATAGTCTAAAATGGATTGACCACTAAGGCTCATTCCAACAATCTCTCACCAGCACTAGTGCCATCGGGCATAAACCTAATACCTATTGGTCTAGTGTGAACATTATGCTTTTGCTAAGCAATGTGTCTCCATAAGTGGGTTAACGACCTTCTCTAATGTTAGCTCTCTACATATCTCTCGAATGAAATGGAAGCGTCCAAGTATATGGGTTTAGATAACTAGTGAGACCTAGGTTCCTTAGCCTGCGGGATTACTCCTTTGTTATCACAATCGAGGTCAATCAGGCCTGCGATGCTAGGAACAATGCCAAGTCCAGTAATAAACATCCCGATCCAAACATCCCACTCCTCAGCTTGCACCAAAGGCATCTATATACTCAGTATTTGTAGAATAATGGATGATTGTCCCTTGCCTGGAACTCTTCCAACTTACAACTTCACCATTAAGGCAAAATACAAACCCTGATTGCGATTGAGAATCATCCCTATCTCGAAAGCTAGTGTAAAATGAATCCTTAGTCCTTCCCAAGTACTTTAGGATATTATTGACAACGGTTTGGTGACCTTCACCAAGATTAGTTTAGTATATGTTCATCATACTCAAAGAATATGAGACGTTTGATCGAGTACACATCATGACATACATGATAGATCCTATTGCTAAAGCATATGGAATCCTACTCATGTGATCCCTTTCATCTAATGTAGTAGGGCACTATCCCTTGGAAAAGTATATGCCATGTGACAGACAAGAAACCTTTTAATTTCTTAATCCCCACGTACCCTTCATATAAATAAATAATGAAGATTAAAATATGTTTAATTCCTACTAAATAACTAAATCTTGTATTTGTTTATTGATAAATTTTTTCTTTACATTGAGTCCCTAATAAAATAATAATTTTGTTTTTTTTGTCATTGACACTTTTCTTAGTTCATAATAAATTAACCAATTTTGTTTTTATTCCATGATATTCTTTTCCACTTTGTTATTAATATTTTTCAAAATAAATAATAAAAAATAAATTTTTTTACCAGAAAATAAACATAAAATTTGTTAATTTATCATAAACATTAAAGTGTCAAGAATAAAAAATACTTTATTTTATTTTATCAAGAAGTAAAAATGAGTTTTTTTTATTATAGAGTAAATATAAAATTTAAATATTTAAGTATCAGGAACTTTTAGCTAATAATCAATAACAATCTTTTAATTAAATTAAATTTGATAATTTTACCTCGCTTTTTTTTTTTTCTGCTTTATTAAGTTGTTATCACGCTTTTCTTTCTCTCTCCCACGATCATTCCCATATGATATGATAGGGCAATAGGGTATTCATTGTTTAAAGTATGACATTAAAGGAAAGTGAGAAGAAAAAAAATACTGTTATCTTATATTATCATATAGTAGTATCATATATTATATTATATTACTACATAATATTATAATTATATAATATATTATATTAATTATTATATATATTAACGAGTTTACGAAAGTTCCTGGTACGAAGCAACAGAGATTCAGGAGGAGCCAGAGTGAGTGATACAGAGAAAGAAGAAAGATTTAAAATTGGAAGAGGAACAATTGGAAGGAGAAAACCCTAATTGGAGGATGTGATTTATTGCATAATCGATGGAAAAACCCTAGATTCGGAGCAGGGGGCGCAATCGACGACGCCGTAGATGCTTGTTGCGGTTGGAGCGTCGTGGGATCTGAATTGGTTCCTGCAATTGTTGCTCTCCGTCATCGTCGTGGCCATTGGGGTTCACTACTTCGTCAAGGTCACCGCTTCCAAATACTTCTTGGTCGACGCCAATTTCGAAGGGGACCACCACCACGCCCTCGCCACCGACGCCATGCCCGGTGCCCTCGCTGCCGCCGATCCTCTCTGTGCCGTCTGCGCCACGCCAGCCCCTAAGAAGTGCTCGCGCTGCAAAGCCGTTAGATATTGGTATGGTACCTTCCTTCAATCATCAATGTGATTGTGATCGTTATGATTATGAGGAGTTTTATTAATTGATTGATTGATTGATTAATTAATTAATGTATTTATTTAATGTTATGGTAATTTAGAGAATGGTGCTTCTTTTGGTAGTATTTTTGATTCGTAGGTAGCTGAGGTTTTACAATAACTCATACTCGCTATCCAACCAATTGAGCTAGACCCCCTTCGTCTTCTTGTGGTAGTTTTTGGTTGTTACTTGTTGGTTAATTAAGTCTTGGTGTGAAATGAATTCTGGGTTTGCTAATGAAATTGACGAGTTTATTTATTTATTTTCTTAAAAGAAATTTGGTGGGAATAGTAAGTGTTTGTTTTTAAATGGGTAAGAAGGGGATGGCTGAATTTAATTTGCATTTGTGTGGATTTTGCAGTTCGCAAGCATGTCAGCAGTCTCACTGGATGTCTGGGCATAAGACAGTGTGCAAGGATTTTCGTGAGACCAGTGCAAGAAGCTCGGCTCAGAATGGGGTAATTAATCGTGGGTTTAAGGCTTCTGCTGCTGGGGGTAAAAGCTTATCAACGATTGCGCTGATACCTGGCTGTGGAGCAGGAGCAATTTCCAGGCCAATCAAGCAGGCTAAAGATGTAATTTTCTATAATGGAAGTGTTAAATAATTTCGTGTTATGGGCTTTTCTTATTGCGGGTAGTGAGAGGGAAAGGGAAACTTTGAGTGCTAGATTTTGTTGCCTTGAGATGATGTGCCAAAAAGCATGCACCTTAGTGAAGAAAAATACTAATACATGTGGCTATTTTTCATTAGTCTTCCTTATTTCCAATTTGCAAAACAGTAAGCTACTTGCTGCAAAGGGGCCTGGAAGACTGAAGTTGTTAGTTTTATTATTTTACCCCTTAGCATCATGATTAGAATGTTAAATTGTTGGGCTTTTTGAACTTTTTTTTTTGTTATAATCGATCAGTTATCGATCAGAGGTATGTCTCCCCTGAACTTCATAAAGCACCAGTGCCGTGCTCTTGATTTTTGTTTTGGGGTCTTAGACCCTTGAATTGGAAGTCACATTGGAATGACTTGCTCTTTAGTCTTTACTCATCAGGCAGCTCCTCAATCAGCTCAGGGTGCTGACCCTTTCTAGTGCCTTGCCTCAGTGTCGTTGAGTCTCTGACATTATTTTGTTTACAGGCTAAATCTGATATATTTTCTCACCTGCGCATTAAAATTATATGCTTTGTCTTGTTCAGGTTCTTTTTTCTTACGATGAATTTGTCAAGTTTTTCAACTGGGACAAGCCAGGATTTCCTCCTTGTGGACTCTTGAATTGTGGAAACAGGTTTGCCCTTTTTCACGACTGAGCTTCAGCTTTATTGCTCTATCTGTGATAATAGTGATAAGAGGATATGGAAAGTAATTTTCATTTATTGCAAATTTTTTAGTTGCTTTGCAAATGTGGTTCTTCAGTGCCTCTCATTCACAAAGCCACTTGTCGCCTACTTGTTGGAGAAGGGCCACCGTAGAGAATGTAATGTCATAACTCTGACCTTGTTTTGCTGGATGTCAACTATTATTCATGCTTATGTTGTTGTTGTTGGTTCTTCAGGCAGTTGTAATGATTGGTGCTTCCTATGTGAATTTGAAAATCATGTTGAAAGAACAAGGCTAAGTTCACAGGCATTTTCTCCCATGAATATTCTCTCTCGTTTGCCTAATATTGGTGGTACACTGGGCTATGGAAGACAAGAGGATGCTCATGAGTTCATGAGGTTTGTTTTTCCTTGCAATGTTATCGTTTCACTTTTTTTAGTGAATTGTTTTGAATGATGTCTAGATCTTACATTGTGTTTGGTAAGATGTAGAAGGTAAGTTTTTTGTTTTTTTTTTCAATACCTTTTTGTAGGTTTTCCATTGATACTATGCAATCTGTTTGCCTTGATGAATTTGGTGGAGAAAAAGCTGTCCCTCCTAACCTTCAGGAGACCACCCTTATTCAACACATTTTTGGTGGTCGTCTTCAATCTGAGGTTAGACATCTAATCAGACTGAAATAAACATTTCTTGTTAGAATGAATGCCTTTCTATTGTTTCATTACAAATATAATGTAAATAGAGACTAATGATTAATTTGTCATGGGATTATTAAGTGAAACTTGCTGTGTTTTTTTGCCTATCTTTGAACTTTATAAGTTAGTCTGACTAAATGCTAAGACTCCAAATCATCCAACTCTATTTAAGGTTGGACTATGGAGAGTAACCTAATATTCTATTTGATTTCTATTTTCAAGAACAATTTTATGTTTTTAGAAATAATAAATATTAATAAAACCTGTTAGAATGAATGTTTTCTGGTCTTAATTTTTGTAAGCAGTTAACAGGATACATGTGTCAACAAGAAGAATACAATTACAGTAGTTTATGGTTTGGAAAAAATAAAAAAGCATTAATTTATGGAAATTTTGTAAATTTGTAACTAGCATGATGGCTGTCAAATCTGGATTCATAAAAATATTGTGTATCCAGGTTTCATGAATCGTGATCAATAATTGAAGATGCATCTATATATTGGCATTTCAAAGTTGAAGGTAATAAAGGGAAATATAAACTTCAAATTAGATCAAGATTCAAGTTGTAGCAGTCTCAATGACAGAAAGGGGGAAAAAACAGTGACTGCATAAATTCAGCTTTATAGCCCATTAAATAAACCAAAAAATTAAGCGTCTCACTATTTCCTATTCCAAATGCATAATCTAATGATCATCATTCTTCATCCCCACAATTAATGCCATTTAGTTCATCCTTACGGAAATGCTGTGGTACTTTCTGTTATTCCAATGTTTGTGTGTCTGTGATAGTGACATGGCAAATTCTTTGAAAGATAATTGTTCTGCAGCACTCTAATGGAAGAAGCCTTTTCAGTTTACTAGGGAATAACACGCTTATAAAATGTTATAAAATGCATTTTGTTATTTTGATACTGACATGGATGTGACCATATGTCTTATTCTTTTTTCTTGTGAAACTATAGGTGATTTGCACAAAATGTAATAAGATTTCAAATCAGTATGAAAATATGATGGACTTGACAGTTGAAATTCATGGAGATGCTGCTTCCTTGGAGGAATGTCTAGACCAGTTTACTGCCAGGGAGCGGCTTGATGGGGAAAATATGTATAAATGTGAGGGGTAAGGATGCTCTTCCTATTGAAAGATACTTGTACCATAACAATGTTTAATATCACATTAAATATTGTTTCTTCACCATTGATGTCAGCATCCCTTAAAAATAATATTTAGTTATAATAACTGTTTTTGTAGTTTGATTAATTGAATGTAGAGGATTACATGATGTTTTTAGATTATGAATTGAAATGGAAAGCATCCCTCTTCCCTCTAGGAAGAAAATTAAGTTCACGAAGATGTTCTGTAGTGGTAAACCATGAATGGTAACAATGTAATGAATTAATAATATTATTAGCTTCAAAACTCAATTCCAATAATATAGTCACTATATTAGTCTCATGTGCTTAAAGTTGACCATAGCCCTTAATTTTGACGACCAAGATATCAAGGCTGTTAAGACTATAGGCCTTCTATAAAAATTTTGTAATATGATAGAAACTTTTTGTACTGACCCCTGTCCCCTTAAAATGATACAAACTGATAATTTTACTGTACAAACATTTATTGGATTCAATTATGTATGTTATGCGTTCAAGTTATCCATTTTTTTGGTTTAGCTTTTATTAAAGAATTTGGAAGGTGGTGATTATACAGTATATCCTGTCAAGTCATGGTACTTAAGTTGATGTATGAAAATGGCTTTGTAGTTTTCTGGCTGTAGCAAAATATGTTTTGCTTGAGAATGAACCATAAAATTTATCCTTAATTTAGCAGTTGCTTTTGGTCTGATTATGCCAGATTTCTTATTTATTTGGCCGGAATCAAGTTTTATCAATGAAAATAGAATGCAAACATTTGCTTTTGATAATGCATTTTTGCTGTTAGGAAGATCCTGCTCTTAAACAAGTTTTCCTGCTGCTTGTCAGGTGCAAGGATTATGTCAAAGCATGGAAACGCCTTACTGTGAAATGCGCTCCAAATATTCTTACAATTGCCTTGAAAAGATTTCAGGTATTGGTAATTTGATCTAGACTGCCTGGCTAAGTTGTCATGCTATAAGTTGTTTAAACTTTAGATATCAATTGTATAATTTCTAGTACTTTCCCATCATGTGCTTCATGTGATATGAATTGTATGGATATGGATTTAGCATGATTATATACCATACTTGATTTTAATCCCTACTAGTATATAAAACCATGAAAGGCTTGTATGCATTGTGAGCTATTCTTATCATGTTTTCTCATTTCTTTATTTTGGTGTTGTGTACATGCAGAGTGGGAGGTTTGGAAAACTTAACAAGAGAATATCCTTCCCTGAGACTTTAAATCTTAGCCCTTATATGAGTGAAGCTGGAGATGGATCTGATATTTATAAGCTATACGGTGTTGTAGTACATATTGATATGCTAAATGCTTCATTTTTTGGTCATTACATCTGTTACATCAAAGATTTCCAGGGAAACTGGTATAGGATTGATGACTGGAAGGTAGATTTCTTTGTCTCCCGATACAAGTTGTAATATTTTTCTTTTTAGTCTCTAAGTACCCTGTATAATGTGCTTGAACTGTCAGTATCCTCATTTGTGTTGCATGACATTTCTCAGGTTATGACTGTGGAGGTGGAAGAGGTACTTTCTCAGGGAGCATACATGCTCTTGTATAGCAGGTATTCCTTTGATTATGTGCTGAAGAGGCTAATGCTCACTTATTTCTCTCTCTCACACAGTATTTGTGCTTCCTATTTTCACTTCTGCTGCCTGAATGATGTTTCCCAATTAGCTGGTTCTGTTAACATTGTGTTGAGAGCTTGTGAGTACAACTTTGAGTGTCTTTGCCTTTGGTAGGTGGTTTTATGACTAACATGGCCTGTGTTGGATTGTTTGGTCTTTGGAATCATGGAACATGGCAACTGTTAGAACACCAGCTCTACCTTTTTATATGGAGTAAATTATCAAATCACTCATTTTAGTCCTTGAAATTATGAAGAAAACAAAAGTAGTCTCTCAAATTGACAGCTAGTGATTATTGAAGCAAACAAATACCTGATGTTAGGATCTGTCAACTTTAATGTGCATTAGTAAATCTGGTCCCTAACATCTGGGACCAAATTGACTGGTGGTTGTCAAATTCAAGGAACAAATTGATTGATGTGGTAATGTTAGTGACAAAATTTTGACCTAGGATGCAATTTTGGGACCTAATTGATAGGCTGTTGTTAAAGTTAGGGAGGGATGTAATTTGGTTATTTATAATATTTAAGGACTGGATTTGTTTGGTGCCAATTTCATAGATTAGTTGATGATTTAGATACATCTCCCAGAGAAAGATTAAGTTCTGGTCTTTTTTCTTTGTTAAGCTTCATCTTTCATTGTACTCTGTCATGGCCTTTTCTTTGTTTTACATGGGCAACCTGATGTCTTGGTGATAAATTCAGTTTTATCTAGTTTGCTTAGATAATTTGAGATTGGGTGTGTAGTTTTGCATTTCGATGTGTGTAGTGGCATTTGCTCCGATTTCTAGGTGTGATTCCTAATTTTTGGAACTGAAGTTGGTTTGCACCTATTGATAACTGGTTATTTGAACCTATGACCTATCTTTATGAGGTTTGATGATATGAATGATTCCAATAATTGATGTGTCAAATGCATGTAACTTTTTAATAGTAATATTTGTCAATTTCTTTCTGAGAAAAGTGGTAAAGCATTGCTCAATTTGATCCTGGGCAGGTGTAGTGCCCGGCCATCAGGCCTTCAAATTCAAACTAGTGAATCTTCAGGGATAGCAGAAGTTCAAACAGAAGTGGAAGTGGAGCCTGGACAAACTGAACAAGATGAATGCCTCTCAAATATGAAGGCTTTGACTTGTAGTAGAGGTTCTGAGGTTTTGCCATCTGATGTTAGTCCAGAATTGAAGGTTTCTTCCAGCTATGACTGTGAGTCTTTTGCTGGATTGAACTCACCAGTCAAAAGAGAACAGTTTAATGATGTGGACATGATGGATGTTGATTCAACTGGTATTGTGAATGAGATTTCTTGTGGTGCTGTTGAATCATCTTATGTGCCCATTTCTCAAACAGACAGTGATTTGGGGGATGTAGATATGGGCAGATCATTAGAAGAGACTTCAGGCTGCAAGGAAGAGCAAGATGATACTGATATGGTTAGTTCTGGTCTTTGTTCGGGTCCACCAAATGACAATTCCTTTGATAAGCACCCTTCCGTTTCACGTGATCATCAAAACATGGAAGAAGATTCAGAACATATCGATGTGGTTAACTGCAAGTTGATTACAGCCAAAGATAATGCATGCTATTCTAATGGATATGTCAGTGCAAATGAGCCTTCAATTCCAGTTGAAGACGCAGGCTCACAAATTTCTGGCATCAGTTCTTTTCCCACTGAAAATGACAAAGGAAATGGAATTAAGAAAGTGGAAATATCAGCCGACATCTAGATGCAGCTATTTTTGTTATCTCTTCATATCATTTAATTATCCCATCATCGAAAAAGGTGGTGAGTTGGGAAATTTTTGTCCGGGGTTTCATTATTTGCAGGACCTTGGATCTTATTTCTAACATTTTTAGATGGATATCCTATTTTAATTTTACTGATAGAATACAAGTCCTTTGTCCTTATATCCTCCCTCCAATCTTGTACATACGAGAAACATAATTCTTCCAAGTTGCTGTGGACCTCCATTGTCGGGTTGGTTTAATCATTTTGACTAATATTTTTTTCCCAAGATTTTAACCATATATATATATATATATATATATATATATATGTATATATTAAAATTCAATGTTTATTAAATTAATTAGTTACACGCAAACGTTGTTATATGTAATTGATGACACGAGTTTAAAATGAGCATAATGTTAAACTTAATCGTGTGGCATCTTCCTACATTTTAACAATCTCAACCTACACCATTTGTACATTCCAAGTTAGGTAACCTGGAATATAAAACCTTCATTTCGGATTAACCTTTGGGAGTTGCTAGGTGCATCCAGCAATATTGTTGGTGCACCCAGCAATTTATTGAAACTATCATTTTACCCTTCATTAAAAAAGTTTAAAATATTTAAATAGTTTTCTTCTCCTCTCTCGGAATCACTCAGCCACTTCTTCTTTCTTCTGCTTTTCTTCCTTTGCTTACCTCTTCCGCGAGCCTTCTCCTCCACCGCGAGCCCACCTGCTGCTTCTTTCGGTTGGACGCCATTTCCGTTCGAGGTAGGTGTCCCTAATCTTCCCTTTGCTTTTATTATGCACTGTAGTTGTAGCATTTAGGGTAGGTTAGAAGAACCTTAGGTTAGGGGAACCTTAGGGTAGAAGACGAGAGCAGGAGACGCCGGAAAAAATGGGGAAATGGCTGACGGCGGAGTCTTCCGGAAGTTCCGGAAGAACCTTTTCCGGAAAGTTTCCGGAAGAAGTGTTCTTCCGGAAGTAACCAAACGTCTTCCGGAAGAACACTTCTTCCGGAAGACTCCCGGAAAAGGTTCTTCCGGGAACTTTCCGGAAGAAGTGGTTCATCCGGAAGAATTTCGGAAGACGCCCTCTTCCGGAAGAACTTTCAAATTTCCGGAAGACCTTTTCGGAAGAATCACTTCTTCCGGAATGTTTCCGGAAGAACCACTTCTTCCGGAAGTGGTTTTTTTGTTTTTTTTTTTTGCTTTTTATTTTTTTTTTAATTTTTTTAAACAGAAATTGTTTTGTTTTTTTTAAAATGAATTATTGTATTTATTTTGGTTATTTTGTTTTTTAGATTTTATGAAAAATGAGGTTTGGGTTTTTGATGTGATGTTTTTTTTATAATTTAAATTGTGTATTTTTACTAAATATTAATTTGTAAATTATTTGTTTTATTACAAATGAAGTATTTTATTTTCTAAAAAAATTGTGGATGTTTACTAAATAATTTTTTTTACATTAGTTGTTTAATTTTTTTTTAAAATTAAGTTGTGGATGTTTAGTAATGAATTATTTTTATATTAGTTGTGTTTTTTTTTTTATAAATGAAGTTGTTTATTTATTTTTTTTAAAAAAATTAACTTGTGGATGTTTACTAAGTAATTTAGTTGTGTTTTTTTTTAGAAATGAAGTTTCTTATTTTTTTTTTAAATTAAGAGTTGGATGTTTACTAATTAATTTTTTTTACATTAGTTGTGTTTTTTTTTATAAATGAAGTTGTTTAATTTTTTTTAAAAAATTAAGTTGTGGATGTTTAGTAATGAATTATTTTTATATTAGTTGTGTTTTTTTTTTATAAATGAAGTTGTTTATTTTTTTTTAAAAAAAATTAACTTGTGGATGTTTACTAAGTAATTTAGTTGTGTTTTTTTTTAGAAATGAAGTTTCTTATTTTTTTTTAAATTAAGAGTTGGATGTTTACTAATTAATTTTTTTTACATTAGTTGTGTTTTTTTTTATAAATGAAGTTGTTTAATTTTTTTTTAAAATTAAGTTGTGGATGTTTAGTAATGAATTATTTTTATATTAGTTGTGTTTTTTTTTATAAACGAAGTTGTTTAATTTTTTTTTAAAATTAAGTTGTGCATGTTTATTAATATTTTTTTTTACATTAGTTGTTTTTTTTTTATAAATGAAGTTGTTTAATTTTTTTTTAAATTAGGTTGTGTATGTTTTAAAATAATTTGATTTAAGTTAGTCTTATTTGTTTATAAATAAAGTTGTTTTTTTATAAAGAAAATTGTGTATATTTTGACCGAAAAAAATACGTGTTCGACATGATTTACAGATCATGGCCAGAACACGAGGTTTAGGTCGTGCCATAGGTAGAGTTGTAGGCAGAGATAGACCTGCTGACGAGGATGCTGGCGATGTTCCCGAGAGGCGTAGCCCTACGGCCTCAGCCCGTAGGCTACGCGTTCATCAGATGACTACGGAGGGACGTAATATGGCTGAGGACGTCGCTGCCATGACTAATGATGTCCCTGAGCAGCCTACGGAGGCACCTGAGATGCGTGCGGACGCACAGGGTGCTGATAGTGGTGAGGGGTCAGATGGTGATGATGCTGCAGAGGGATTCCCTGGTGGTCCACGAGACCCGTCAGTGCTCACATCATTTGCCGAGCATGTTGCACATGCCGTGTGGAGTGGACAGGTATTTTAATTTGTTAATTATTTGCCATTGTTTATTTATTTGTTTATGATTAATTTTTTTTAATAATTGTATAATTTGTACTTCAAATCAGGAACGTCCTGATTTGAAGTTAGTGTCACATGGGAGGAAGGTGACACTGATTGGGAGGCCAGTGCCTGAGATTGAAGGCCTGGTGGCTGTCACAGGATTAAGTCCAGTGATAGATTGTTCAGTTATTACTGGCGATCCTGGACTTATATTCGCATTTTGTGGAGAGGTGACACAGTGAGACTAGCACCTTCCACCTTCCTGTAGGAGAGCTGACGATCACATTGGATGATGTGTCGTCAATCCTACATTTGCCCATCACTGGCGCCTTGCACAGTTTCCACGCCCTTTCTACGGAGGAGGCCATATTCTTGCTTACGGAATTGCTGGAAGTGTCTGCGGAGGAGGCCAGAGCGAAGACAGCACTCACACGTGGAGCATATGTACGATTAGGGTGGGTTCGAGACATATATGAGACCAGATGTCAGGCCCGATGGTGGATTGTCGCTGCTCGCGCTTATCTACTGCACCTTGTCGGTTGCACTCTTTTTGCTAATAAGAGTGCAACATACGTGCATGTGGTCTACCTTGACGCTTTCCGGGACCTCGCTCATAGTCATGGTTACGCTTGGGGGGTTGCGGCGCTGGTTCATATGTATGACCAGTTAGATGAGGCTTGTAGGACCATCACCCGACAGCTTGCGGGGTACTTGGCGCTACTTCAGGTAAATTTTGTGTTTATTAATATGTTAGGTTCGATTATGATTTAAACATGTTTTTATGTTATGTTAACCTCAATTATTGTGTAGTGCTGGATCTATGAGCACTTCCCTAGTGTGCACCAGTGCGTGACTGACGATACATACCAAGAGACGTCCCCACGTGCTTCCCGGTGGTTGACGTCGAAGGCGCACATGAAGGGCATCACAGGAGTACCCTACAGGGCACGTTGTGATGGTTTGACCGTCACAGATGTGTCCTGGTTGCCGTACACGGAGCATCGGGGTGTTAGGGCGTTTCAGGAGATTTCATCGTTCCAGGGTCAGCTCAGATGGGGTCTTATGATCGTCACAGTTCGACCGGAGAGGGTGGTACGCCAGTTCGGTTACATCCAGAGCATCCCTCCGCCGCCTCTTAGTGCACGATTGTCACACAATCAGATAGATGACATGTGGATGGAGTTTGCGGATCACTTACTACCTGCGGGTCAGCTTTGTCTAGTGCCTGGGCAGGTATCTGTGGATTACATTGAGTGGTTTTTCCGCATATCTCACCCTTTCATGACACCGACCCAGGCAGCTGACCAGCAGAGGGATGCACCAGCTGCAGACCCTGAGGACTACATACAGCCGCCCAGCCCCCAGGTTCCAGTGGCATTTGACCCCCCTCCACATGTGGTAAGATTATTTGCGCGTTTAATGTTTTATGAGTTGTTGTTTATTTTGAATTTCATAATAAATGTTTTTAATGACTTTGACAGGATGATTACGAGGGATATGAGGCGATTGCACAGAGGTTGGAGCGTGTGCTCAACCTTAGGATAGTCACTGCAGGCACAGAGTTATATGACATTATGCAGGACTGCCTGACGATCGCGAGAGGGGGACCCAGTGCTGATGGGACGATCTGGGCTCGTCAGAGACGCCGCACGGACCATTGATCATTGTATTTATTTTGTTGTGTTGTAGTTGACATGAATATTTGTAATTATTACAGTTTTTGTTTAATATAGTTGACGTGTTTTGCACAGTTTATTATTTATAATATAGTTTGTTATTCCGATTGTTTGTGGTCCTTAAGCGAAGTTTACGGTTGTTTTAAATTTATTTTTAAAAAAAGGGAACCTAGAATTATGAGTTTTGTTTGTAAGAATTACATAAAAAATAAAAGTTTTTAAAATGATTAATAATTCATAAGTGAACCCTTTTTCCATGTTCAAGTACCCATGTTTGTAAGAATTACATAAATGAACCCTTTTTCCATGTTTGTAAGAATTACATAAAAAACATAAGTTTTTAGAATCATGAGTTTTGTTTGTAAGAATTACATAAATGAATCCTTTTTTCATGTTCAAGCACCCATGTTTGGGATTTTTTTGCGTGGGTGTGCCAGTGCCCTGAGACAATGGAGGGCGGCCATTTGTCATGTTTGGACGTCAAAGAACCCAAAAAAAATAGTCCCGTTCCCCGGTTCCGTCAACTAACACGTGAAAACAAAGCCTCAAAATCCAAAAAAATAGGAAATGAACGCTTTTTACATGTTCAAGTACCCATGTTTGGGATTTTTTTGCGTGGGTGTGCCAGTGCCCTGAGACAATGGAGGGCGGCCATTTCTCATGTTTAGACGTCAAAGAACCCAAAAAAAATAGTTCTGTTCCCTGGTTCCGTCAACTAACACGTGAAAACAAAGCCTCAAAATCCAAAAAAATAGGAAATAAACCCTTTTTCCATGTTCAAGTACCCATGTTTGGGATTTTTTTACGTGGGTGTGCTAGTGCCCTGAGACAATGGAGGGCGGCCATTTCTCATGTTTGGACGTCAAAGAACCCAAAAAAAATAGTCGCGTTCCCCGGTTCCGTCAACTAACACGTCAAAACAAAGCCTAAAAATCCAAAAAAATAGGAAATGAACCCTTTTAACAATTAATTTTTTGGACCACTAAAACAACACATTCAACTTTATTATGGGAATTAAACACGCCATAAACAGATAAAGGTTACATTAACAAAAAAACAAAAAATTAAACATCACATTCAGTTGTTTAGCGACGTCCCACTGAACTCGTCTTCAACATATTTAGTAAAGACAGCTAAAATTTCTATTGGTCCATATTTTTTCCAGTAGTTAGATTGTACTAACACCTTCAGCAGTTCGGCGTTGGTGATCAGCTCATTTATTTCATATTTTATAATCGTATCTGAATACTCAAACCGAGCTGGTTGGCGGAAAAACAATCGTCTTACCGTTTGTGATTCGTGAATTCCAAGTGGGGGAATCCCTTTAGGTGCAACTTGCTTGATTAAATTCTTCAGTTCATCGATGGTACATGTTGAAGGAATTTGAAATTTCTTAGGATTTTTTCCTGTGTACGCGCATCCAACAAATTTGTTCTGCGTTGGCATGTTCCATTTGCCGTTGTAATACAGGATCGCGTCATGAATACGAGGCATAATGCGTTCAAGTAAGTTTATTATTCCATCTGGTGTTCTTCCAACGGTGCATAATAACTCAATCGGACCAACACAAGAAAATTGATCATTACACATTAACATTGTGTTGACATCGTCATCATTTATCAATTTGATACACTCAAAGCGAATTTGGAAGTAAACCCCAGTATCATTGTGAATAATCGATCCATTTGGATAAATGAAAGCCAACCTTGAGTTGACAATCGTCTAACTGCTAGTTTCTCCTAGAAATGCCATAGTTTGTGTATCAGTTGGGAGATTATTTGAAAGCAAGATAATGTGTGATTTAGTAGCCTAGTCTGCCATATATATAGATGGTTGTGACCGAGCCTTTGTTTAACTTTGTTTACAAAAAAATAGACACGCGTAAATGTGTAGTCAAGTCAGCCAATGTGTTGTCGCTAATGTGTAGTCAAATCAGCCAATGTGTTGTCGAGCGACTGCTAGTTTCAAAATGTGTATTGAAGTCAGCTAATGTGTTGTCACGCTCAAACTGTAATACGCATGCATGTCATTATATGTTGTCAATTATGACAATGATGTATGCTGCACGCGTAAATGATTTTTGTTGGACCAACAATTTCCTTGCTTAACCAAACGAGTACTTGATAATATTAATTGGTTAGTAACGGGTTACAACAAATTATATCGCATAATGAATACAATTACATAAACAATGCATGTTTAGTCTTCATTTAGGTCTACATAGTGTGTTTTGAATGACATCAAGCTTGTGTATTGCTGCATTCTACTAATATATAGAATTGCCCACTGCTTTGCCTGAGAATAACAATTGCTTGACCACAACAGCGCTGGAGGCGGCAACAGACAATGGTCTTTCAAATAAACCTGTTGTACATGAACAAACATTATATCATGCGTTGACCGTGCCAAACGAACCAACGAAGTCATTGCATAATTGTTACATTAATTATATTCAATGTACCTGAACAAAATGATTTCCAAACATGTGACCGACACATATGATGCGGTGGCCAGAAGAGTCAGGTGGTGGTTGACTTCTAAGAGGGAAAAATGTCATGCTTTGTTGTTGGGACAACGATACAAGGATTACGTTATACCGTGAAGCAATCACATATCCCATGTCTGTTATATCCACCCACTTGTCCACACTAACCTGAATGAACCAAACATACACATGTAAGTAATTTAAACATTGTTATTAAAAAAAATTAACCTAAAAGCATACCTTTGAAAAGCCATCAACAAGTAGGGACAACTTTAATTGTTCAAATCTCTCTGTGCCACCGAAGAGGTTCATGTACTCATGCGACCACCTGCCAAGTTCTTTAAGCAATTCATTACGCACTAACGGCCACGAATCTTCCCCCATACCTAATAAAGCGCCAATGGACCGATATCCACAGTTACCGTCCGCTTTCACATCCACAACGTCACGAATGAAACCTTGAAAGAATGACGCAAATTAATCCAACATCGGGATGATCCTTGTTGGCTGACGCGGTTGAGAACATGATGCACTTCGTTTCACTGGAGAGTTGCTGCTTTGAACAGAATGAAAAACATCAACATACTCCCAGTAAGACGGATCACGCTTTGTGGATGTTTGACTTCTTTTCATCGGTTTCTTCGGTGCACCTTTAGTGTTCACCTTTGATGGAGGAGGGCACATAGAGTTATGATCAGGGTATGCGATTTCTCGAAGTTTACTCTTCAGAGTTACTTTGCCAGCCACATCAAGTTCATCAAACCTTTTAGATATGACCTCTATTTCTTCCTTGATGGTGACTTCCGTCTCACATAACCCTTGGTCTGAAAAGCAAAGTCTCCTCCAAAAAAGATGGACTGACTCCAATGGGATGCTGCCAGCAGTATACCTAGAAAGCTCACATGCACAAGGAAGCCCGTGCGTGCTTCTCATCACACAACCACAAGAAAAGAGATTGTTGTCGAGATAACGTAGACGGTCAATCTCAGAAGCAATATGATTTAAAGCATCCCTCGAAACCATCCCAAGAAGCCTCTTGTATAAGGTTTTTTTATATACATGGCCAACCACATGCGTACTGGTTTCAAAGGATGCTTTAATTTCGACGTGTTGCAGCGTGATCATGTTGTTCATGGCATCCCAAACACTACATAGGTCTCCAATGCTATTTTGTAGTACTCTTTTGAGAGCCCAATGAGCTGATTCAACCCTACATTTAAAATACACAACAAACATGAAAATATACAACAATTAAATACCATTTAATATTAATCGTTACTAACAAATAAAATCAGTTGTTAATACCTGTTTGTTGTTGTGTTGCCTAGGTGCATGACCTTATTCGTCCATGCTGTAATAAATTTTTCCTTGTGGGGGATAATCCATGTGTCGTTAACATAGTCAACGAACATCGGCCAAGGCGAACAAGCAACTTGAAACTTCTGATGTGACTCATGGAACTCGTATTCGGACGGAAAATCAACCAAAGTACCCCAGCTATCCATTACATAGTCCCACACATTTTTTTCCCCGATTAAAGATTTGCACTTCGCCTTCACATTCTTATCGATATGAAACCTGCACAACAAATTAGTAGACTCGGGAAACACAGTTTTCAATGCATTCATCAGTGCTAGGTCTCTGCCAGTGACAATAACAAGAGGGAGGCGATCGTGTCTTAAAAATAGGCCTCGAAATCGTTCCAAAGCCCATACAATATTATTAACACGCTCAGCCTCCAGATATGCAAACCCAGCAGAGAATGTCATCGCTGTTGGTGTCACTCCAACAAAGTCAAGTAGTGGGAGTCTGTACCTGTTTGTTTTGTAGGTACTGTCTATAAAAAACACCAGATGACATGCATTGCATAACTTTACTGCATCTGGGTGACACCAAAACAGATCACGCACAACAACTTCATCCTTCAATCTATGCCAATGAATGTATTGATCACGTTCGAGAAGCTTCATCAGATGCTGCATTTCGGTATCAACTCCTCTTATTGAAGAACGATATGCACTTCTTGCATTGTAAATTTGCTTTATCGTGGTGTAACTGTCGGCATTGTGTTCCTTCAACGTTAGCAAGATGTTTTTCGGTTTCACCATCGACTTTGTCATATCAGCAATAATTTTCTTTTCTTCCTTAGTCAATCGCCCGGCGTATGGATGCCCAACTAAGGACTTCGTCAATTCATGATTATGAATCCCACAGATCAACTTCACCATCCAACCTTCCCCTCCACGCACTGGTTTCCCACGAAGCCTGAAGGGACAACCACATTTCCTACTCCCGGTGTCTTTTCTAACGAATTCTTTATTTCTACACTTGTACGTACCACTCCTTTCACACCCAATTAACACAAATGAACTTCTTCCTCTGCTACCGGTCTCTGTGTCAGATCTCATAATCACTGCAACAAATCCATTTTCATGGGCAACTGTTCGAGCCCATTGCAAAACACCATCTCGAGTAGCGAATACCTACAACACAACCCTAACATATTAATTTTCATACAAACCATCAATTCAACCAATGACTCAAATTATCTATGATTATCTGAGATGTATTAAAAGCATTTGAACAATCGACATGTGGTTCATTCACTCCACATTCTTCTTGATTATCATAATCATAATCCATATGAACTTCTTGTGACATCGCAAAGTCATACCTCCATTGATCTTCGTCCATCTTAAGGACATATGCATCATACACAAGTACATTCAAATTATCATATAACCACATCCAAAAATTTACTACACCTTAAATAACAAACATATTAATAGCACATATGCATCATACACGACTATATTAAAATTATCATATAACCACATCGATAAATTGACTACTTATTAACTAACAACTAATACAAATATATTCTAAATTTATAACTACATTATTTACTTAAACTAAACTTATCACTATAATAAACAACTAATAAAACATTTTTGTACCATTATACATTTAAGTTACCTAAATCATTTAATATTATACCATTATACCTAATTAAATCAATAATCCACAACATATATAAAACAGAAATAAAAAAAATTATAAAACAGAAATATATATATATATATATATATATATATATATAAATTATAAAACAGAAATTTAAAAAAATTGCTAATAATTTAACATTCCGGAAGACTTTCTTCCGGAAGTTACTAAGCCCAATTCCGGAAGAAGGTCTTCCGGAAGCACTTCTTCCGGAATTGGCCTTCGTAACTTCCGGAAGACCTTCTTCCGGAAGTGGTCATTCCGGACCTTCCTCCTTCTGTGCCTAAAATTTCTTCCGAATACACTTTTTACTGTTTTTCTTCTCTATAAACTAACCGGAAAACGAAATAAATGCGTACCTCCCACGAAATAGGAACAACAGCCACTAATAAAACTTCAAATACGGAACACGGGACCACCAAATCTTCAAATAGTTCACGGGACCACCAACAGACTGCAGAAGGGACCACCACCGAAACAACAGCAAAAGGAAGAAACAAACAAAGCAAACGGAAGAAGAAACAAAGAAGAAAGCGCAGTAAAACACAGCCTGAACACGTTAATTTAAAGAAATTTACACAAGGGCAAAATCGTCATTACATATGCATTAAATATTATTTTATTTTTACTTATTATTATAAAATGAAAATTCTTTTTTCTTCATTTTGTTATAAAATAATAATCATTTTTTTAGTATATATTAACTTTTGTAATAGAAATTAAATGTTATCATAGTAAATAATTTATATTTTTAATAAAATTTATGAATTAATTAATTTTTATGGTTTAAATTATACTAAATTGTCACACAAATTAATATTTGACATGCGCGTAAAAAACAAATTATAAATATTAGTCATAATTACGTTCACTAATTATTTAATTATTTATGTATAATAGTATTAATTATTTTATAAATTAGTTTATCCAATTAAAAGTAAATTATTACAAAATAAAATATTTAAAAAAAAAAAACTAACTTCCGGAAGAAGCTTCTTCCGGAAGAAAATGAAAATCTTCCGGAAGAAGTTTCTTCCGGAAACATTCCGGATGACGTTCTTCCGGAAGTTGTTTGTGAATACTTCCGGAAGACACAAATTCTTCTTCCGGAAGAAGGTTCTTCCGGAAAAGTTCCGGAAAGAAGTTTTCCGGAAAGTTTTCGGAAGAATCTTCTTCCGGAAGAAGAATTGCTGAAGGGCAGTTTCGCCACTTCACTGTTTGCTGGGTGTCCCAGCAATAATGCTGAGTGCACGTAGCAACTCCCTTAACCTTTTCGTAATGAAATAGGGTGTAAGCTGAGATTTTTGGGGTGCTGGAAGAAGAGACCCATCTATTGACTCGTGTTTAGGCCCATGAACTAGATTTATTTCAGTAACTTGACTAGATTCCATAGGAATTTTATTTCAGCCTTTTTCTACTTCCTTCGGCAGAGGCCAATTTAACCAAATGAGGCTTTTGGGGGTGTGTTGTGAGCATCTTCTTGAGCTGAAAGCACACGAGGAGCAAGAAAAGAAAAAGAGCACAAATTAACGGCTTTTGCTTTTCAGCATTTTCCCTTCACTAATCTAATCCTCTTTTGTTTGTTTCTTCAAATATAAAAAAAAAATACTTGTCTTGTGGATGGGGCTTGAGCATTGACTTGTGGAAACACAAACATATCAAAGCAAAAGAAGACAAAAGATTCCTCAACGAGGAGCCAAAAGGGAGCAAGAATAGAGGGTTGCTTCTTGCTTTTGCTCTAGGAAGGAAGGTCAGCCGAAAACCACACACACGAGTCCCAGGCAAAAAACCAAACCCTTCCCTTTGACAATTGACATTGTTAATGTTGATCCACTTTGAAACAAAACAACTCAGTAGTGGTCCTTTCTTTCTCCTTTTTATGCAAGGTAAAATGATTAAAAAATAGCCCGCCCCCCAGCAGTTTTTTGTTTGCGTGCTGAGTGTGTACTCTTTTCCATTTTTCAACCCGAATCCAAAGCATAGATATCTATCTAGTAGTAGTGGCTAAGGCCATTAGGCAAAGTCAACGAGTTATGTTATTGTTACCTAACTTCTTTTTTTTTTTTCAAATGCTAATTACTATAGGATATTGGTTAAAGAATTAAAAAGAATTTTTTTTATTAAAATATACAAAATTATGTTATTTATAATTTTTTTAATTTTTTAATCAATGTCCTAATAGCATTAATTAATAATTTTTTTTTATCATATACATAACTTTACTCGTGATTAGTTTTCATTAAAAATCCTTACTTTAATTATCTTCAGTTGAGTCATTCTTTTGGATGAGACTTAAACTTAACATCCTAATTAAAGATATTCAGTAAACCAACCAACCAACCAAGTACTTGTGAGTATCTAAATTCTAATCTAACGGCATAGATATGCACACACAACATAGTTTGCATCGAATGTTATGTTTTTAAGAGTAAGCCACACACGGGTGTGTGGTGTGTGCCTGTCATCACATCACATGTTAGTGTCAACCATCCAATATCCAACACAAAAGAGTTTTCCCGAGGAAGCTTCCTACCTCTCTTCCTACTTGTTGGGCTCCTTCTCTCGCTTTCCCTTTTACCCTTTTTTCACTTTCTTCTGATTTCCTCCTCCAAAGTCCTTTTTAAACACACAAAATTGTGTGTTCTCCAACACACACTCACTCACCACTGTGTCCGTGTGTTTTGTTGGTTTTCTTTTCCTATCCACTCTCAACATAACAGCAGCTGCTGCTGCTTCAGTTTCTATTTTCAGGTACTTTTCTAACCTTTGATTGGTTTTGTTCTTGTGTTGTGATTATTGTGGTGTATTCTGGTTACTTATGAGTTTATTGAAATGAAAGTATGAAACCCCTTCTTCCAGTGAGTGTGTCTTTACCCTTATTGTTATCCCTTTTGTTTCATTTATCCTGGTGCGAGGGTTTCTTCTAAAAGGTTTAGTAAGGGAGAGGGAAAAAAGGAAGAGGATATTGCTTTGCATTTTGAAGTCTCAAGTTTCATGCTTTCTTCTAAAGGATAGCTTTTGAAGCTACGAGGGTTTTTTATTTTGGTGGGGGAGGGAGTTTTGCAACTTTAATTGGTTATCAAAATTCAAGAATGAGCCTTGCAATTTTGGTTGTAAATCTTGATGGGGTTGAGGAAAGAAAGGGAAAGTTTTAATCTTTTTGGGTGCAGCTAAATAACCTTTTGGGTTATTACTTATTAGTTCAGGGCCACCCATTTAATTTGAAAGTCTTCATTCACATCAATTTGGTTTTTTTCTTATGATGGTATAGGCTTTGAAAGTGGCAAAATTGATTTCTTGTTAACGTCTAAGCCCCTTTGTTTGTTTCTGCAGTTGTTTGCTCCAAGTTTCTGATCAATGGAACATAGTTTGAAAAGAAAGTCTCCAGAGAGTGGAGACAATTTACTCTTCAGCAGCTTTTCTCTGGATGACCTTAATGAAGATCTCTTGGAGAGGGTACTTTCATGGCTACCAACTTCCTCATTCTTTCGCCTCACTTCGGTGTGCAAAAGGTGGAAATCAGCTGCTGCTTCTGTTAGTTTCAAGCTTGCCTGCTCACGAGTTCCTTTGCGGGATCCTTGGTTTTTGATGGTTGCTCCCAATCTCAACCAATCTATTGTCTTTGACACTGCTGAAAACAGTTGGAAAAGACTCAATCACCCGCATCTTCCGCTCAAAGACTCTAACATTAGCTGCATGCCGGTTGCAGCCTCTGGTGGCCTTGTTTGCTACCGCAAACTTTCAGGAAACTTCATTGTGTGCAATCCTGTTACCGGATCTTGTACTGAACTCCCTCCATTGCATTTCACCCCAGAAAACCAGTCTCTCAACGCGGTTGTGATGAGTACAACTTTCAATGATCAATTGTCCTACAAGATTGTGTTAGTCTTTGGCGAACTCCCTAACCTGTTGTTTAAAGTCTACAACTCTAGCTCTGGCTGTTGGGAAGATGAGGCTGCGCTGAGGAGGAATGTTGATGACAATTCCCTGGATTGTGATTCAACTGATGATGACAATGTTGTGTACTTCCTTAGCAAGGCTGGAACTGTTGTAGCTAGTAGCATGCATAGAAGTCCATCTAAGCAATATTCATCGGTTATTACTAACAAAGAAGGTCAGGAGACAGTGTATTTTCTCAGCTCCTCAGGGATGGTAGTAGCTTGCAATTTGACATCAAAGTACTTCTTTGAGTACCCCAGGTTGCTGCCTGTTTTCAGTGAGTACTCCATTGATATTGTGGAGTGTGGCAGTGAGATGCTTGTTGTTTTGCTATCAGAATTCTTGGAAAGCGCAAGTCTTAGGGTGTGGAAATATGATGAGGCCAACCGATGCTGGAAACAGATTGCTGCAATGCCTGCAGCAATGTCTCAAGAGTGGTATGGAAAGAAGGCAGATATTAACTGTGTTGGAGCTGGCGATCGGATATTCATATGCTTGAACTCCCCTGAGCTATGTGCTTATGTTCTGTGTGATTTGGTGACCAACAAATGGACAGAGTTGCCGAAATGTTGCTTGAATGGAGAACTCATGGAGTTCATGTCTGCCTTTTCATTTGAGCCAAGGATAGAGGCTTCTGTATGACACTAAAGTGCCCGTCTGGTAACTTGATATTGGTTTTGTGTTCTGTTAGATTGATTTTCTTCCCACTTGTACTATAATTTGTCATGCAAAATAGCTAGGGCTGATTGGTATGAAAGTAGAGATGGAAGCTCTAACCAAATGATTGATATTTGATTGCTAACTGAAATATTGTAATTCTCTCCATTGATCGTTAGATGTACACTGTTTCCAGTGAATGCTATTATCAATTGAATGCCTGTGTTGATGATTCATTATCCAATGAACAATGTCATGGTTTGGTCTCAATTAATTGTTTATGTTAGCATCCATTTTAGATCTAAAAAATATAGGTAATATCAATTTGGTCTTGGAAGAAATTTTACTAGAATTTAGTTCTTCATTTAAGCATAATGGTAATTAAATAATGGGTAAAATATGTATGGGTTAGTATAAAGTTTGAAAAGTATTAATTTTGTCTTCATAAAATTTTCATATTAATTTGTCTTATGTAAAAATAAGATATATTCTTATTGGTCTTTAATAGTAATTTCATTAAATGGTAATCTAATGTGACTAATTAATTTACATGTCTAATTTGATCACGGATAAATTAAATAATTTATGGCAGTAAAATTTCTAAAATGAATTAAATAATTTATGATGGTTAAAATTTTAAAATGAGTTAAACAATTTTTGACGGTTAAAATCTATCACAAATTATAATTTTTTGTCACTTTAGGTCGATTTTATCCCACTTTTTGATGAGATTAAGAGGAAAGATGTACTAATTGTAGATTTTTGTGTCTTCTAAGTGTGCTTAAAAAGGTATAAAAAAAAAAAATTAAGTCCGCAAGTCATATTAGGAAATTATTTAATGAAATTATCATTAAAAATCAATAAAAATGTGTTTTATTTTTTATAAAGATCAAGTTAATATAAAAAATTTATAAAAATAAATTTGGTATTTTTTAAATTCTAAAGGGACCCAAAATATATTTTGTCATATATAATAATCCATTTTGACACGGAAACCCTGTTATTGAAAACGTTTAAGAATCTAATTATTTCAACCATAAATGTGACTTGTGTGCAAGACAGCAATAGGTCTTATAGACTAAAATTAAAAGTCATAAAATTATATAGATTTTGGATTTTATTTAGCAAGTTTTACCTGTAATTTTTATAGTTTTTCATAAATTTTATTTAATAATAAAAAGAGTGTGTTGCTGATACATTTCAAGTAGAGAAATGCATTTGCATATTTCGGAATTCAGATACTCTTTCTAACAATTTTCATGTGCTACCTCAGAATATTAACATTGCTATACATTATAAAGGATGCTTTTTACGGTCATCTCACTGTGTGCTGCACTCTTTTAAGTTTTAAGTTTGACGATTGAAATGAAAGATGTAGTTACATCTGATAATGTTGAAATAAATTAATGTAAATTCATTTTGCAATGTTGATGCATTAAACGCCACACATTTTTTTGAAGAATCTAACTCACGTTGTGTCTCCACCTCTATTTATCTCCATGCTATAACATCTTACACGTTGCACTATAGCATCTCATGTATGCTACCTCTTATCCCTGTTGTAAAATAGTTGATTGACAATTTCGAACATATTCACATAAATGTTTCACGATATTTTTTTAGTGAATCACTAATTTAATTCTTGAAATTATAATGACTAGTTAAACTAGTCCTTAAAATTAATAAAATTATAATATAGATCTTTAAATTGTACATTACTGTTAGTTCTTAAAAGCGTGTGATTAGTCAAATTAGTCTTTGATTTTTTTAAAAAGACAATAACTTTGAAATTGTAAATCGTAAATCAATCAAATTTCTTGGTTATTAGCTAGTGTCATCTAACACCATCAAAAAGACTGAATTGGTATATTAAATGTTTGAGTGGCACGCATATATAGTTATCAGTCACAAAAAATGATTGAAACATTAGTAGACTAATAATTGATTTTTTTTTTTCATTTCTTATGTCTTTGTTCTTTCTTCACCCATTAGTTTTGTATTAATTTTCAAATCTACCTAATGAGAAAAAACCACCACAGGGACTCCTAAAATAAAGGTGTGAAATACACAATTAAACAAGGGGTCTCAACCTTTTTAACATCATTTAACTATGCATGATTCATACAATTAAGATTCATGAAGGATTCTTAGAGTATTATGCTTACACAATAAAGATTTTTTTTATCGCCAAATATAGTTAATTGTCAGTGATGTACTCGGTAACCTTTTAGGGATGTTGTCTGAACATCTTGAAATCATGCATATGTTCTGTGTGGAGGGGAGCAGGAGCATTCAAATGATGATTGCAAGTTCTACTTCATGAAAAATTTCTTGTGGAAGCAAGAGTCACGCCATCATAATGAACTCAACGAATCAAATGATTGACATTTCAATCTTGAGAATGTTGGATGCAATTCATGGGACCAACCCAAGTAGGATTCAAAGCCGATGATAATTTATTTAAAAATCTTGAGATTCAAGTTGAGAAACTAATAGAACAAATTGCTGAAAAATCTTTTATGATCATAAAAAATATTACAGCAAAGGTTAAATCACATGAAGAGAGTATTGTAGAAAAGCAGGATTCTAAGAGAGTTGTACATTGTTAGTATAGTTATTATTTATTTACAATTAAAATATAAAACCATTTAATTAAAATACACTATGTAAATATTTATTGCACTATAATTTAATTAAAAATTAACATATATTATATGTTTTTTCATAACTATTTTAAAAATTATAATGGAAATATTTTCTGATTAATTAATAATATAATTTATTTTTATAATAACGATACATAAAAATGAAACTGTAAATGCTGCAAGAATTACAAACTAATAATGTTTACTTCGAATGATGTGGCATAAAACAATTGGGAGATTCACCCAGATACTAGTAGGCACCTTCGTAGGCGATCAGCCCTCCTGGTTTCCCCTTGCAGAAGAAAAACGATTTCCCATGGAAGCATATAAAAATTATCAAAACACGCAGAAGAAGAAGAACAACAACAAAGGGCTTCTGAATTATCGTGTTTTGATCAGAATCTGAGGAGAAAATCACATAATTTCGAATTTGAGTTTTCGTGTAGAAAAAGGAAGAGAAGAAAATGGAATCGGAGGATTTGGTCAAACAGGAATTGGAGGAATTGCAGAAACAATTGGGGAAGAAGCAAAAGTTTGAAGCTTCTGTTTCGTCTCTTAAAACCCTTCTCCAACGCACTTACCCATCAGCTTCCCCGGCGCTTCGTAAATCCGTACGCTCTTTTTTCGTTTCTTTTTCTCTATTTATGTTCCAATTTTCTCATTATAATTTGTTACTAATTGTTGCCACGTTCTTCAATTTAAATTCTTAATGTTTCAGCCTTTCAGGGTTTAGTTCCTTTTCCGCTGTTTCGTTTCGTTTGGTCCCAAAGAATTGATTTTTGATTTGCTTGGATTGATAAGTATGGTTGTGTATTTAATAATAATTTATAAAAATAGATGTTTGGTGAACCTAGCTCATATGGTTATTGTGCCAATCATTGATTCAACTGAAAAGTTTGTAGGTCATGTCATGTGTAAGCACCTAGGAAGCATGAAGCATGAACAATTTGAAACCATCTTGAATATTGTATTAACACTTTGAAGTCTTCTAGCTGCAGTTTATGCCTTGTATTTTTTTATTTTTGAATTCCAAAACAAGTTGGAACATCACAATATTATATCTATATCAAGGTTTTGAAAAACAGTTTACGACTGCAAGGTTTTTGGGGTGTCTGCAATTGCATCACAACTGCAATCTGCAATTATGGCCCTGTCAACCGCATTTCTGTACAATTTTCTGCAATGTGAAAGATTGTGACAAAACCGCAAATTAGACTGTAACCCACAATTTAAAACATTGATCTAAGTTGACTCTTGCTCATTTTTAAAGCATTGTTTCTCTCTTGTGAATTATGATTTAGAATTTTTATATTGTTAGTTTTAAATTAATTTTATATGCTCTATTATAGTAGTTTAGTGTTTAGTGTCTGTGATGTTAAAAATTTCTCGTACGTGTAGTATTGCATTTGTGTCATGTATTGTATCCGTGCTTTTTTGGTAGGCACCCTTGTGAGGCTTGTGACAGGTGTGACCTTTGAATAGGTCAACCGTTCCTCTCTCAACTTTGATGTAAAAGAAAATGTTAGTTATTGTTCGCTGAAAAGCTAAAAGCTAGGAAATTGACTGTGTTGTTGCTGGTGGTGACAGTTTTATTCAGTTCTATGCCGAGTTGCTACTGTGTTGAAGACCAGGTATACAGCACCAGGTTTCTGGAATGCTGGACTGGGCCTTTTTGAGCAGGCTCATTTGCTTGTTTCTGATCCTTCTGAGAAGGAGCACTTGAAGGCTTGCATTGCTCAGGCCAGGGAACATTTGCATCTAGAAGACAACCCATCACAAACTTTACGACCTGCAGATAATCAGGCAAACAGAGGTGATTTCTTTTCAGAATAGTTGCATTTATGTGTTGTGCGTATCCTTCAGAGGTTTTGAAATCATTGACCCTTGTCTTATGTTCATCACATTTCTCAATGATTCAGGGTATCTTTTTGAGGGCCACCTTACGGTTGATCCTGAACCACCTCAGCCGCAATGGTTGGTGCAGTCAAACCTCTTGACAACAGCTGCTACACTCTTTGCTGCTGAATCCTCTCAAGCTTCAGAAGCAAATGAAACCACTCAAGATGATGCCACAAATATGCTTGAAGATCTTCTAAATAGATTGGAAGAAGTTGTGCCCTTGGTATTTATTCAAAATATTCCATGTGCTTTTGATTACCATCGCTCATTACAGTTACAATTTTACGCTCTTAAATATCATAATGGCTTTGAATTTCTTGGTCTAGTTTCTGAAGTTGGATAAGTTTCTAGAATGAGGTATAATGTGGCTTAGTCAATGTTTGAACTGAACATAACTACATAAAACCAGGCTATTGTAGATTCATTTGAGATCATTGACAAATTGTCTAAGCTTTACTTGGAACATACCTAGTTGACTTTGAACAAGAATTTCTTCAGGTTAAATTTAACAAACCAAGCTACTTGAAATTGGTTCAATAGAATGCTTTTCCGCAATAGGTTAAAGAATCAATGCTAACAGGCTAGGAATCAAGTCAACTTCTTTTTAAATCCTTATGCATTCTATCCCTTGTCGCAGCCACTTTAGTGGATCTGTTATTGATATTGATGCATCTCTGAAGGGTAACTTGATATAAACAACTTACTCAATTCAACTCATTTTGTTAATTCTTTGGTCATATTGTAGCTCTTTTCAACTTGCTTTTTGATTGATATATATTTTGTCTATTATGAGCAGCCATTCCATTGTTACACTTTGCACTGTTCACTCAAGGAAGACTTGCTGTAATTTTTACTTTTTTGGGTTAGATGGTGGATGTAGGTCCTGTAGCTCCAAGAGCCCCTCCTGCCAGTAAAGAGGTCGTGGCAAATCTTCCGGTCATTACTCTCACAGAGGAAATCCTGGCTAATTTAGGGAAAGATGCAGAGTGTGCAATTTGCAGGGAGAACTTGGTTTTAAATGACAAAATGCAAGAGTTGCCATGCAAGCACACATTCCACCCACCATGTCTAAAGCCATGGCTGGTATTGTCCCTAACTCCACAGATCTATTGGAAATTTTATGTTCTTCTTTTGAAATCAACTTCATGCATTTTATTCTATGGAATTCTTGAAGAAATGACATGATTAGATATAAGATGTGTTCAGTTTTATCCTTTATGTGGCAGGATGAGCACAATTCTTGTCCCATCTGTCGGCATGAGCTGCAAACTGATGATCATGCCTATGAGAGCTGGAAGGAGCGTGAAAAGGAAGCTGAAGAAGAGAGGAAAGGTGCTGAAAATGCAATTCGAGGTGGTGAATACATGTATGTTTAAATGGCCATTCAATGTATGGTTAACAATATGGTTGTTCATGTAACAATGGATTTGAAATCTTTATTTGGTGAATAGTTGTGTATTCTTTATTGTTTCAAGCAATAGAGATATCTCAAATTTTTAGGGTTGTTCAAGGGTTTAACAATAGTTTCATGAAATGCACCCAATTAACAATTTAGGTTATAACTTTTTGTGTGTGTATAACAGTGGCAACAAGATTAGAACCTAAGATCTGTGCAAACTTCCCGAACTCCCTGTCACTAAGTCTATCCTAGTGGGTATTTAGTTTATAACTATCCACTTAAAGTTAAAATGTAAAATTGTAATGATTTGTAGAAAACCTATCAACGTTGAGTGGTAAACATGACACTGAAAGTGGGTTCAGCCTCACATAATACTTCTACGGAGTTGGTGTTAAGAGAATTAGGGACTACAAAGCTTAAGGATCATTTTTGGAAAAAATAAACAATTTCTTTTATTTTGAGGGACAAATAATATATTTGGAAATTTTACTAAACTACCCGTTAACCAATAAGGTCGCTGGTGATTAAGTTAACACTAGCCAATAGTTATAGAATTATTTCTTTTTAAGATTAAAATGCATGTCACGTGAAATTAATCTGAGTTGTTATCAAACTTGTCTATAGTTACTAAGGGAGTTTAACTCAGTTGATTTAATAGGGTATGTGAATTGCTGTAAACTCCTTCTGTCTTCGATTTTTATAGATAAAAAATTATCTACAGTTTCATGTGCTTAAATAAGGATGCATAATAAATAAAACAAGTAAAGAATATTGAATTGCGCATCTAAAATAGAAAAATGGTATAATTTATATGCTTTTTTTTTTGCAAGAGCTATAATTTATATGCTGGAATGTGAAGAAGGCCTATAAAAGAAATCAAAGAATTCTTACTAATATTTTATTGAAAGATGATGAAATTTGTCTGTTAGTTTGAGATAAAACCAATGCCCAAACTAAAGATGAATCCTTGATCTTGTTTGCTGGAGTCACTATTCTATCAATGGGATGGTGTCACTCACTACCTTTCAAACTAGCATCTTCAATGACCATTACTCACAACCTTTCAAACTAGCATCTTCAATGACCATTACTCAACCAATCACCTCATCGCTTACATACACTACTTTGGGAGGGTTTAAAACCCAATTTAAATTAACTTCACCGTGAAGTATTAGAATAGACTCTGCTGAGACAAAAAATATTGAACTATCAAGTTTTATAAATATGTGAGTTAATTTTAACTTACATATTGATCATATGATGAAACTTTCAAGAAATTAAGATACGCAAGTTAATTTTAACTTGCATAAAATTTAATTCATCATTTTATTTTCTATTCCTATAAATTATCCAAATAAGCCCCAAGTATGACGGCGTCAAAGAATGTTCAGCCATTGAAAATGATATTGCAACCTTTCCATAGAAGTTCCACATCATCTCAAACGAACTATACTACAAAGTACAAACAAACGTAAACCTGCTTAATGGATAAAAAAATTATTAGCATATTATACCAAAACCTTCATAAAACAATCGAAATTAATGTGGTGAACATCCACCAAAGTAAACTGTATAAGTACAAATGTAGAACCTCTCATTCACATGTAAAGAAGAAGACTAGCAAAAAACGAAAGTATCTCAGTGATGTATTTAACAGCACTCTTCAACCAATCTTTTCATAAGCAAGCAATTTCGAAGTAATTTGATCCAGCTGCTGCAAGTCTCAACCCAGCAAATCTAGCAATGCTGAATGCTGACCTCACAATGCAACCATTATTACCTCAACAATGAATATTTTCTATTTAGTCATCAGTACTGTATAAAGAGTATCAAGCTTAAAATATATCAAAATGCCTAATATAGCCCAGCCACATTTTAGCATGGCACTAAAAAACAGACGAATCACAACTTCTAGCCAAATTGCAACCATTATTAACTCGAAAGTACACTCAAATATACACTAGCGCCAGAGGCTCAGGAAACAAAGTTACCACAGCAGCACCGCAATGACTTGTGAATACACTGATAATAAAATAGCTGCTGCGCAAAGCTTCCCCAGAATACAAAGTGAAAATACCTCCATAACAAACTTCTTGATATGTAAAGGATTTCTTGAACACAACCACACATGGTTGTTACGATCAGAAAACTGTGAACCACAGGAACCTTGGATCCTAATAACACAGCATCTGTTAACTACCAGGTTTCCTACTCCACCTATTTGCAGATCTTGATGAACTTAGATTCGAGTCACGGGGCTCTGAGAACCTATCATTTCTAGTTGCAGATCTAGGTGAACTTAGATTTGAGTCACGGGGCTCCGAGAACCTATCATTTCTAGTTGCAGATCTTGGTGAATTTAGATTTGAGTCATGGGGCTCTAAGAACCTATCATTTCTAGTTGCAGATCCCATTGCATCATTCCTGCCACCTCCTCTCCTGTCTTTATGTCTCTTTGTGTGACGACTAGGTCTGTGCCCACTTGATTTCTTTTCCTGCTCAACTTCATAGGCCAATGGTTGGATCCCCTGAAGATCGGGTTCTGGAACATACCCAAAAGGCCGCTTGGACACATCCATTCTTCTAAATGTGATTGATATCCTAATAAAAGTTTAACAAAAAAACAATACAGATCAATAATACGTTATTTGTTTAAAAACCACATAGAATACCAAACCGGTTAATACCTTTTGGTAGGAACTGCAGGCACGCAATGCTTAGCTACATCAGCTCCATTTCCGTTCAAGACAAGTACAGATCTGGAGAAAAAAGACTAGGTATAAAATCCTGGTCTATAAAAGTAAGAAATTTGATGAAGAATTCAATCTAACTAGATATAAAGACATGTAATAATAGTTGAAATTTTATAACAAATAAGAATACAGAGGATAAATCCATATTGAATACTTACCCCATAGGTAACGGAATAGCAATTGAGCCATCAAATTCACCAGGGCCTACAATTTTTAAGTTTGATCCAAAAACTATATTGCACTCACTAAGAAATGATACAGTGCAAAATGGTCGAACAAAGTCATGGTTATCTATATGTGGAGGTATACAGTCCCCTTCTTCATAGATATTAACAATGCAACTATCTGGCACACAAGTAGGAGGGAGTACATGCCACTTGATAAGACGTCGAATAATGACCTTGAAAAGAGCAGGTATAGGATCAACCATTCCATTCCCAAGAATACCAGGTGGGTTACCATCTCTATCCTGTAAGCAGAAAGTTACATTTTAAGAGCTAAATCACTTTATCAAACTCATCAACAATTATACTGTGCTCCCAAGCATTAAGTTACTCTATTTCCAAATAAAGAAAATGTAAAAGAAGGACGAGAGATAGACTTACCACTGCATAATTGTAACAGCACCCAAATTGGATGGTTTGGCGTCCCTTACCCCTCATCCACTTTTGGGGAGCTGAAAACGTTTGCTCTGTAAAAGAGAAGAATTAACATCATATAGTCCATCAGAAATAACACCACCAAACAGATTTACTAAATAGTCAATAAACTATAGACAATTGGGGTGAAAAAAATATTATTTTCGGTATGTTAATGTGTATAGGTAGCATATGCATCGAGCCCACTGAATCATGATGACTTTCAGTTAATGACTTTCAGTTACAAAATAGTCAATGTTTTCTTATTTTTTAATTACGAAAATAGTCAATGTTTTCGGTTACTTAAGCAGTCAATGTTTTCTTATTTTTCTAATGTTGACAATTTTCTTCAGCGAGGCGAGACTATTTGATAAATCAGAAGCAATTATATCACTACAAAAATATTAATAGAATAACTGACATGACAGAACAAACATGGTATGGATAATTTGTAGTGTCAGATACAACAGAATAGGAAGACACACATCATTAATATAAATCTACAGCGAGTCGCAGTTATAGATAATCAAATTCATGATATTACTTTACACCAGTTAGTGGTTGTGCTTTGGAACACTATAAATCATCTAATTACATTTATATTAGGAGTAAACATATAATTCAATCCTTGAAATATGTTATTTTTGTGTTGTTTTAGTCCCCAGGAAGTTTCTGTTTATACAAATTGGTCCCCAGAGTTCTCAAGTTGCTAAGGAAAAAATCACCCCACTGAAGTTGTTAGCATGTTAACAAGTTCGCCCATCATGAGAACAATTAAACTTGCAAGACTAAAACAACACAAGCAATAAACGCCAAATCGTATATTTACAATTTTCACAAAATTCGTAGCACTAGAAGCCATTCAGAGTGACTACAATTTTGGACACAATTGTACTAGGTACATGTTATTTTCTTCTGTTCTTTCGATGCACAATAATGACAACGAGGTTTAAACCTAAGGCCTAAGCATGTAGTCAAAAGTTCAATTTTTAGGACCATGTGTACAAAATAACACATCTGTTGGGAGAGGTCAACCCCCCTTAAATGTGATCTTAGTACCTCAAGGGATTAATCGTACTAGGTACACGTTATTTTCTTCTTTTCTTTCAATGCACAATAACAGCAACGAGGTTTGAGCCTAAAGCCTAAGCATGTAGTCAAAGGTTCAATTTTTAGGTCCACGTGTACAAACTAACACATCTGCTGGGAGAGACCAATCCCTTAATGCTTCTCAGTACCTCGAGGGATTAATCTATGACTCTAGGCTGGAGCATATCCTGATTTCAGTTCAAAAAACCTAAGACTTCATGCAAACTATCCAAACCCCCAGTTCGTCATCCTCTTCTTTAATAAGAAAATGTAAATATTCATAGAAAAACATCAAAACAAAGATGGAATTTTAGTCAAAAGGTCAGTTGATGCATCACTAGACAACTACATAACAATGAAATAAAATCACATAACAAAAACACTACCCTAAAAGGATGAGATAACAAACCTTTCAATTCCCCCTTTCTCCCCATTTCCTGCAACGAGGCGACATAATTAACAATCCTCTTCTGCTCAGCAGCACTGAAAATCCCAGTGTGCAGCTCAAGCCCTTCAAGAATGTTCACAAGCTTCCCGTTAACCCTCTCAAAGCAGATAAAGTCCTTCTTTCGCCTCACATTCATGAACCTAATGTACTCCCTCTGCTCCCTCGGCAGAGTAGGCTTCTCAGCCACAACCTTAGCCACATGAGAGAAAGCATTCGAATCACCCACCGCAAAATTCCCGCCATTGTTGCTGTCTTCTTCGTCGCCGAACTCGTCATCTTCTTGGGCCATGTCGGCCCATGAAATCCTCTGGCTCGGAGTCTCCACATTGGAGTTATTCACCTCCGCCCCGTCCTTCCAACTCCCGAGAGAATGCGCGTCGCAGTTGTCGCAGTTATCCTCCACGTCGACGTCGTTTTGGTCACTGGGGATTTCGTTTTGAGGCGCTTCACCTGAAACCAAAGGAACGAAATGGTGTGAGAAGGAAAACGTTTATACCCAGATGGAAAAAACGAGAATTTCGAAGGAAAGTGAGGGTATTGCGACCTGGGTCGATGGAGCGGATGCGATCGGAGAGGGACAGGGTGCATCGAGTGCAGAGATCTCGTGAGAGGAAAGGGAGCCACGTGGCGAGAAACTCTGAAGCGGTTCGGAGATCGGAGGTGCTGTAGTTGAGGAGAAAAGGGTCGGCGTTGGAACCGTTGTTGCTGTTGGGTTGAGGTTGTCGGTGTTGTTCTTGGTCGTCCATGGCGCACTGAGTCAACTCGGAGGGTGGAATCGGAGACGAGAGAAACGCAGAGAGGAAGTAGAGACTGCACAAGAAGAAGAGAAGATACTCTGCTTCCTTCCTTCCTTTAAGATGCACACACACTTAATTTGCTTTATAAAGTTTTGGTTTTCAAAATATTTATAATTCGTTTTTCAAAATTACTTTTTTTCATCAAAACAAAATAAATCAGTCACATAGTATTTTTTAGTTTAAATGTAATTATGATTCTCTTATTTTATTCTATCCACAATTTTAGAATTGAAATATTTGATTTTTTTTTATTTTAAAAAATATGTGATTTTAGTCTTTTTATTTTAAAATAAAAATATTTAATCTTCCTATTTTAAAAAGATTACAATTTTGGTCAAAATTTTAGTTTTTTTCCATATTCTTTTTCAATTAATCATAAATCTAACATTTATTTAAGATATTATCAATAAGTAATTTTTAATTAATTACAAAATAAGAAATAAAAATAGGAAAAATTATGGGTTAAACCAAAATGGTAAATTTTCTAAAATACAGGAACTAAACTTATGGATTTTTTTTAAAATAATAATGAAAGTAAGTTAGTACAACAAATCATGCATCATTTGAAAACTTACTCATGTACCATGGCATTCACATCTCATACATATAAGAATCATGCATCACATGATTCACTCATTTCAATATACATAAAGTCATGTTCATACTCAAAAGAAATAATGTTCCCAAACATAATTCAATCACAATCAAGATTATCAAAATCGAGAGTCTACACAAACTCGTGAGAGCTCCGTAGACGTGACTCCTAGACTCATAAGAGTCTACTTTGTAAAAAACAATACCTATGGTTAAAATGGTCTTGCAACCTCTTCCAACATCTTCTTTACTCTAGTCAACTTCTCAATTTCCCTGCCTGAAATTAGTTAAGAATAACAATTGATAAGAATAAGGCTACTAGCCTACTACACAGCCAGAAAAAAATTCAGTAAAAATTTGTCAAGATTCAATAAGAACAGTTATATAAGTCAAAATGGTTAGGAACTAGGAATCAATCAACTATCCAGAGTCAAAAACAATGATTTACTCATTATACCAAAAATTAAGCTCATATAATACTTCCTAACAAGAAACAGTTAGCATGGCATGCTTCAAACTGCTTGCATAAAAATTACAAGTCATGTTGTCTCTTGTAATTTCATCTAAGTTATCACAACCCAGTCGAGAAACTACTTCTGCAAAAAGAAAGAAGCCTTTAGGACTTGAGACAAACATTTTAAACCACCCCAACCTCCCATTGCTTAACAAAAACTGTAAACAAAAAAACTAGGGAGCGTTGTGTACTTTGAACTGAAATAATAGCATCAGTTGTAGCATATCCAACTCTGTATTTATCGTACAGAGCACCAAGTTCATCTTGTACCTAACAATCTAACATCATTTATCAATTATCAGAGACATTAGGAATTTAGATTTACTGAAAGAAGTTTGTAAACTTGGGCCACTACACTTTTTAGTTTTCACAGCAGGGAATAAACCTTTAGGTATGATCCTGAAATAGATATTTTAGATGAAGCACTCCTGGGTCATGGTCGTGGCTCGTGGTACTCGCGACTTCGAAGCTTCTCTTGAGCTCGTCGTTGACACTAGTAGCAAGCTGCCAAGCTTCTCTTGAGCTCGTCATGTTCATGGGTGGGACTCGTGGCTTCCAACAGAACTAGGCAACCACCGCACCGCACTGCCGTGTCACGTGTCGTCTGGTCTCACACTCTCGCGTTGCATCGCTGCTGAATAGCTCTAACTCGCCGTGAATGAAGAACATGGACAAACACAAAATGAAAGAAGCAAAATCCCTAAATCAGAGTGAAGCAGTGGGCACAAAATGACGCCGTATCGTGGAAAAAAATTTTCCAACTGAACTCGTGTGACTTGGGCTAGACTTGCGAGTTTACACGAGTCTACCGCGAGTCCACCGAATCTATACAAAAACAAGTTTGCTTCTGAGTTGACTCGCAGGGACCAAGTAAACTCTTAAACTCGTAAGAGTCTACGAGTTGACTCTAGAGTTTGACAACCATGATCACAACCATCCTTAAGCACACTTGAATAAGTAGTACACTATTCAACCCATCCAAATTCTATATATTTTTCTATTATAGCAATTATCTATTAACACCAATAATCTGTATATCATTTCTTAATTTCTTAGGGTACTACTTCCTTTATTTCCTTTTATGTCCTATGACCTCTGTATGGTGTAAATTCTATATTTGGAGTTATATTAACCCAATCAAGTTTATTCCTATCTTGTTGGTAAGATAAGACAATTATCTATAACTTCTATGTTCACCTCAAAAGCTAGTTTAATCGGCTACTATGCCTAAAATCAGGACGAACATGAACTAATTGCATAATCCTAACGTATCGACCTTTGCTCACTAATTGTTCTACATATAGAGTTACAGAAGTCCAAATTAGGTTAAACCAAAGTCATTTGTTAACTAACATGTAAAGCTACATTTCTTATAAAGACACCTAAGCCTAGTTCAGTTATCTTTCTAACTCGTTTTTGTCACTAAAATCACGTCCAATTAAAATATAACCGGGAAGAGTAAAAACATACACCAACAACTAAAGAATGCAATAACTTGGTGACATCGTCCACCACAATCCCTACAACTCTATTGCAAGGAGACAAACTTTGCACAAACTTTGTGGCATCGTCCACTACAATTCCCACAACTCTTACTAAGGCTAAAGCATGAGTGTGATTTAAAACACGATCCCACACCACCTATATACCTCGAGTTTGAAAACTCTTAGGGGAAAATAAAAAAATATTAACTACCAGGGGCTCCGCGCTTAACCCTAAGTTCACTCTATTCTTTTGTGCTCCTAAGGCTTGGTGGCCTCCTCTATATATAGGGGAAGAAAGGGATTCATGAGATTATTTTGCCCAATGTGAGACTTAAGGTGTTTTTCCTGATCAGGTGGCCTACTTTGGAGCCGATTTTCTCTAAGATAGAATTTGGTTTACGAGGTGTTGGGACGAATTACAGCTTTTTCAGCAATCTTTCCAACTTTGCAAACAACACTAGACCTAGACAATTTTTCAAGCATTCTAACTATAAGAACTTAATCTATTACTCCTCTAATACCAAATATAATAACTACAATACTAACATGATTATATAACACACATAACATAACATAATATAATATGATAAAGACGACGATGACAACAACAACAACAACAACAATAACAACAAAAATTTATAGAAAATATGACATGAGGATCTTAATAAGGTTTCTCCTTAAGTTATATTCCTAATTCTCGAAGCTTGGGGGTGTTACATCAATCATACCCTACGAGTTTCAACCTGAATTGCCTTTGTACTTGTTATCTTATTTCTTCTTTTTTTCTTGGTTCACTCAACTTTCTTCCTTTTTCTTTTTTCTTTTATTAAACCCATTTATGCTTTAATCAACTGCCACTTTTTTCAAACCCATTACCGTTTATTTATTTTACTTTACATTATTATTTTTTCTGTTAATTTTTAAACCAAATTCGGTCCGCATAAGCCTAATAGTTGAATTTGCTTTTGTTTCCTTTGATAATTTTTCTTTCCACGTTGAACTCATAAAGAAAAAAAAAACAAAAATAATCAACAATAAAAACAAAATAGAACAAACATTAAATAAATATAAGTATATGCTACATGAACCCTAACGAAAAAGGAAAGTTTGGTCAAACATGGTAAACATAATTCCCATATAGTTTCAACGACCTTTAATGTAATTAGAGTAACAAAGCCATTTTTTACACTGAACTAGTTGTATTGCATGGACCTCATTTCCGAACGAATGCCACAATAATAAACTAGCAGCAAAAATAGGTGTCTTATTTGAGCGGGCATGACTTGCATACTAAAATATGCCTTCATTGTCCTTGACTTCCCTGAAACTTACCACTTCTTGTACCAACTCCTTTGCAAAGTTAGTTGATGTGATCACCTTACATATAACAAACATTATTAAGCACTAAGAGCTGTTACAACTATATCAAGATTCATGAACACATGAATTTTTGAGAAAGAGAGCATTATGAACAAGCAGAAATCAAGATCAAATATTTCACTATGAGCAACCACCCCCATAATAGAATTCAAATACTTTATGAAATTGAGAAAGTGGTGATATCTCAGTACCATACAAATACTATAATATGGAAAACAAATCTGTAAAGGAAGAAAGAAATATTAAACATAGGTTGATAAAACAAAATATCATCATTCTAATAGAATTATGATAGAACCATGGATAAGACAGTAATGTCTCTTACCTCTTGATAGGGCAATCAACATGAAAGTTAATAATATCAACATCAGTTTATTTATGACAAGTTAAAACTTTTGCGTCAACCTTATCTCAAGGACATCATGAACATAAAACTAAATAAAGTCAAATGTATTGTGCATTAGACATGTCAATAATGCAATGTATGTAAAAAAAAGGGATGCCAAGAAACAACTTGTGAAGGTCAAAACTCAACACAATTTATCAAATACAACAAAACATAATGATATGTGATAAAGTGTTACAAATATATTATAATATAGGCTAGCTAGTAGCTAAGCTTATAAAGCCTATGTGACTTTATGTAATTAGTTCAATTTGTACTATAATGCTTGGTAGTTGTCATAAAAATGTTTGTTAGTAATCACTACTAGCTAGTTCATCGAACTACATAATAGTTCCAGATTTAACTGATTTGTTAGGAATCTTATAAACGACTATTTTTCTTCATTGAAGATTCACTTTATTAAATGTCTCATATTTGTAGTAAATAGTAATCACACAATTCTAAGTTTTCCCTTACTTTTCTCTCATTATCTTGTATTACTTGATACTATAAATAATTAAGAAATGTTAGTAGTTCAAAAAATGAATACCGAACAATTTAATTTTTCTCAATTGCTATGAATTTTACAAGATAAACTTTACTATAGGTGCAATCTCTCATTCTAGACAAAATTCATCACTCGTAGCAATTGTCTTTGGGCAAGGGAGATGACCACATCACTATAATTAGTCCCAATTAGATTAGACAACCTGAAAAGATGCCAATATTTTTCATAATAAGGTATTTTCTATAGAACATCATAAACAAATGCAAATATATCTCTCCACAACCAATATTCAAAATTTGCAATAATCTATACTGAACCAACAACAAAGGCATGTCACTTATTTGAGCGAGCATGACTTGCATATTGAAACTTGTCATTTCTTGTACCAATCTTCTTTTGCAAAGCTAGCTAATTTAATCACCTTACATATAACAAGCATTATTAAGTAGTAAGAGTTGTTGGAAATATATTGTGATTCATGAACACAAAAAATTTGGGAGAAACACAACAATGTGAACAAGCAAATGTCAAGATCAAATATTCCACCATTAGGAACCAACCTCGGAACAGAATCCAAATTTGAGAAAGTGATGATATAATTATCAACACCATACAAGTAGACTATAATATGAGGAATAACTTAGTAAATCAAGAAATAAATGTTAAACATAGGTTGATAAAACAAAACAACATCATTCCAATAAATTATGTTAGCATAATGCATAAGATAGTATTGTCTCTTACCTCTTGACAGGAGAATTAACATGAAAGTTAATAATATCAACATCAGTTTATCCATGACAAGTTAAAACTTTTGCGTCAACCTTGTCTATCTCAAGGACATCATTAACCTAAAATGATTAAAGCCAAATGTATTGTGTATTAGACATGTCAATAATGTAATATATGCAAAAAGGGATGCAAAAAATAAATAAATTTGTCACTACTAAACAAATAGTTTTTTACGACGCATATTCTAAGACGATTCTAAAAAATTGTCTTACTATATAAGACAATGGTAATTTTGTAAATATTAGGTTTTTCAACGAAAACGATTTTTATAAAACCGTCTTAGAAACTACTATTCGATGACGGTTTTTGCAAAAACCGTCTTAGAAGGTTGTTATTCTAAGAGGGTTTTATAAAAACCGTATTTGTTGAAAGTGCCCTTTGTAACACCCCATTTTCATAAATAAATCAAAAAGAATTTTTATTTAAAAATTAATAGAATTTTAGAAAAATGATGAAATTTTTATAATTAAATAAATAAGGAGAAATAACTTTATCAATTAAAATAATGACTTGAAGGAAAATAAAAATGATATTTTATTTATTCATTTGATAGAAAATAAAATAGATTTCATTTTTATAAAATAAAAAATAGAGTAAATAAAAGGTTCAGAGTACCCTAACTATAAATAGAGATGTAAATAGGTCACCCTCTCTCAAATCCATTTTCTCTTCTTTCCTACCTAAAAACCCTCTCTTTTCTCCGCATACACTCAAATCTATCTCAGTAAAATGAAGATCTCGTACTCGTTAACCGTTGGATTGTCGTGAAATGTGAACGCTTGATTTGGAACTTATTTTTTGCACAGACCCACCGTTGACATTTTTGAGATAATGTGTGGTGGAAGAAATTTCCCTCGCACTGAGCTTTCTTTTTTCTCGCAGACACCCAAAATCTGTCCTAGTACAACTATGATCCCGAACTCGTCAACCATTGGATCACTCTGAAATTTGAACAAAACCTTGGAAACCCGTTTTCACACATTCTCACTGTTGGGATTTGAAAAATAATGTTTTCAAAGAGAAAAATTAGTCTTGCACCTTGACAGTAAAATGGAGGCTACAATCTCTTCGCCTTCTCTCTAACGTTGGGAAACCCTAACAGAGCAAATAGAGAAAAAACTTGAGGAATCTTAGGGAAATACTAGAGACACCGTTATCATTTCCGGACTACACACGTGAGCCCGCTTAGAGGTAACAGATGAGTTTATCGCAATTGGGATTAGAATGAACATGTGTAGGGATCCTTAGGGGATCAAATTGGGATTTATTTTGGGATGTTTATTGAATTATAATTTTTCCTTTATGATTATAAATACAATATTGTTGTGTTTGCAGACCAATTGATGTCCTGATGCGAATTGGTTGATAAAATTGAGTGCTCTTGGTGTTTTCGTGTTTTTAACCTAGGATTTTGATTCATTGATTTTGATATGATTGTGGGAAATTGTTTGAGGGGTTTTACTCCAGATGTTGTGAGAAAATTTTTTGTATAAATTGTTTGTACTTTGGACAAGATTTGCTAGATTGGCATGATAAATTGTTATATTGAGATTATGAAATTGTGATTAAAATTGTGCCTAAGTGGTAAATTGAATGTGTGATGAATTGTGAGATAACATGCTGCTTTGAGATCATAACATTGTTATTGGGATTGAGTATAAGTGCAAAGTTGAACATGCGTTGATTTGTGAGATACACATAAACATGTGATGATGGATTGTGACATTGTGATATGTTAAAATTGTGGACATGAAATTTGGTTGTGAATAAGTGTGTGGTTAACACTTGATGTGACAATATTTTTGTTGTGAGATGTGAATTATACAATAATTCAACTGGTATTTACCTTGAGAAAAGTTTTTATGCATAGTGTTAAAGGGAAAATGTAAGATCCTAGTTAGGAACCTAAAGTGTTAAATTGTAGCGCGATGTGTTAAACATGTTTGAAACACGAGTGTGAGGTCGTGGGTATTGTATAATTCATGAGCAGTGTCTATGTGCAAAAATTGTTTTAGGGGTTGGACTTGAATCAAGAAAGTGAGGCCTTAACGGATTCTTCGGAGTCTAGGCCTTGGGATAAAGACACTCGATTTGAGTACTCCTTTAAGCCTATGTTGATCCTATATGGTTGGAGCATTCTCACAAAACAGAGTGACCCTAAGTGGTCACCTTATGATTTTATTTAGTGAGAATGACTTGACATACCCATTATATGGTGTGTCTTGTTATGTACTCCTAAGCGCCTTAGTGTATTTTTTCATTGACATGGTACTACATTGCATATAGGCTTGAATCTTAGTATAATTGTTGCATAATGCTTGCTAATTGTCTATTATGAAATTGATGAGTGTTATTACATCTTGACCCGAGTGTGTGATTCACGTGTAGTGTGATTGGTGATTGAAAAATGAATTTTAAATGATAAAGTGGTGAAGTGACGTAGATTGTATTAAGTTGAGTTATGTTATAAATACTTTCATAATTTATTTTAATTACGTCTTTGTTTATTTGTTTTTTTAGAAATGTGATAACTCACTCCCTGTGTGCTATTTGTGTTTGAATCCTATGATGATCTCGAACCTTTTGTTCGTGGGAACAAATGACTAGGTGGATGACTTTAAAGAACCTCGTGTTAGAGGATGTTGGGACACGATGTTCTGATAGGATGTGAGATTAGGAATAAGTTTTTATTTTAATTGCATGATGTTATTTTATTTTATTTTACCTCACTGATTTAACAAAATTTATTTTGTAAACTTTGACGGCCTTGTTCTAAGCCGGATATGTTTTTAATAAGTTTTATTTGGTAATATTAAAGTGAATGTGATCCTTTTACTCATATGAGCTCCTTTATGTTAATTGAATAAAATCATTTTAGTTAATTCCATATTTTTATATGTTTTTCTTATTTATATGTATGTCGGGGTAGAGGGTGTCACACCCTCTACATATTGCTTCTGACTCTCCTTATCACTCTCACTCTCATTCTCATTTGATTTTGTCACGAACCCTAGGACCTCCTTTGTTCTTTTCATCTTCCACTCTCCCCATCTTCTTCCTTTTTCTTTTTCAAATTTGTGTCTTCACAACTCCACCGCACAAGTCAATCGATCCTCTCCCTTGTTTATTTTGCATCTCCCTTTCCCTCTTGGTCTCCGATGGTAAAGGGAGATGCGAAATAAAGGGCATGGTGGTGGTGTGGAAAGAGGCAGTGTGAGTGAAAGAGAAAGGAAGTAGGAAAAGGAGAGGCAAATGATAGGAAAGAAAAGGGACACCATCACATATGACGGTCGAAAATCACCGTGGCAGTGCTTCACAGAGGTTTCTCATGACTATGTTTTTTCTTTTTGTTTTTTGTTTTGCTCTACTTCTATCTTTGTTTACACCGTGAAGCTATATATTTTTTGTTGTTGCAGATCTTATTACTAGGTTTTTGGTCTTATGGGTTCTGTTTGTTATTGGTGTTTTTCGTTCTATTTTGAGTTGAATTCGTTGTGACAGTGCCCAAGAGTCAAGTTGTGTAGGGCGATGACTGTAGAGCCATGAGTGTTGCTGCTACACTCATGTGGTTTCAATTGTTTGTTTGTTCATGTTTTTTGCAGTGTGATTCAATTAATTATTTTATTCTTTTGTTGATTTTGGGTTTTAATTGTGCTTTGGAGACCATTGATTTTTTTGTTTTCAATTGTGTTTTGTAGACCGAGAAGGCTTTTCTGAAGCAACCAAAAGTGTTTCTCAAGTAAGCTTAGTGTTTGTTTTATGTGTTGAGGAGGGTTAGGCAAGGTTTTCTATTCTTAAGAACACCTTGGTATCAAGGCTTTTTTGGAATCTCTTGATGAAATTTCTTTTCTGTGCAGTACCATTGAGAGCACCAAAATGGTATAAATGTCCTGTTGGTGTGTCTTTTGGCTTTGGAGGAAAACTTGTGTCTTTTCATCGCAGGTCATCTATTGCATGTTCTCCGGTTGGCGCTTCAGAAGTAAGGTTTTAGTGCTTTGATCATATGTGAATGGCAAATTTCTTAACACTTTTAATTGACTTCATTCTATTTGTGATTTTCTAGGTTTATGTGCATAACTTGGTCACTGAAAATGGTCTAGTTAGTCTTTCATCTGTGGGTCATTTCCATTTTTAGTAGCAATGATGAGCAATGATCTCTTGATCTTAGTGAACACTAGACCATTGAAGTTTTGGAAAAAAACCCTTGCGCTTTTTTGTGATGTAAGTCTCTTTGGTCTTTGCTGCTTGTCTAATTTTTTATAGTAAGATTATGAAGTGCTGACATCATTTTAGTATTCCTATCGTTCTTAAATTTATAAAAAAGGAATGCCAAGTTACCTAATGAAGTTTTACTAGCATCTCATACTCACCTTCTCTTCTTATTATACCCTGGGTTTCTTTTAATAGTTTATTATTTCTTGTTAACATATTGCCATCTCTGTAATTGTCGCATATTGAAAGCCTGCATCTTTTGGCTTCACCTTTTGACCATTTATTCATATTGTTGTTACTAATGGAGTAATGGTCGTATTAAGATTGGATTAAACCGAGATCAAAGTTTCTCTTATAGTACAAATTAGAAACTTCATATTAGCCAGAAATTTTCGTGATTGAGTTATTATATATTACATATTATTCATGTTATCACATATTAACCGTTCGTTCAGAGATGAATGGACTATGCTTTGTGACATACTTGCTTCAAAACTCATGGGGGCTAGCAATACATTAGCTGCAACTCTGTGTTATATATGTGTTGAAAATATTGATAAAACTATTGAAATTTGGTCAAGGAGCCTGTCAAATGAGCACGAGGGAAAATCTTATGTTGACCTTCTTCAGGTAAGATTGACCCTCTTGTTGTAACTGTTATAAAATTCCCTCTTACCAATGTTGACCCTATTGTTAGGATTTAATGGAAAAGACTATTGTTGTTGCCTTGGCATTTGGACAGAAGCGGTTTAGTGCTTCTCTGTGCAACCTTGTTGAGAAACACCATAATTATTTGGTAATTTTCATATGTTACATTATTCTCATTAAAAACAGGTCATTTGTTAACCACATTTAGCGTGTAGAGCTGCAACTCATTAAAGTTAACTTTCATGGAGGAACACCATAATTATTTTGTTATTTAAGGATTCTTGATTGGAGAGACCTATTTTCATATTTTTTTTAGTTATTTGATTAATTATTATCTTGTTACAAATTCAGCTGCTAGGTTTCCATTTTTTAATTGTGAAACTTGATGTACACCTATATTTTTTTTCCACTTTTTTTGTTTCTTTTTCAAATGGTTATTGCATGCAGAGAAATACTTCAAAACTACTGCTTTTGAAAGTTCTCAATCAACATAGTGGGTCCTATTATGGTGCTGATAATTCCAATTATAATAGCAATTATTATTAGGTAGTTACTTAACTTTGTTCTTTACCATTTTCTTTTTTGGTGCAGAACATGTGTTTTTACAATTTAAAATTATTCCAAATAATCTTTGTTGTTTAGGAGCCAGTACCCACTCAAGTGCAGCATCGTGTTTCTGGAATTCAATATCCTGAAAGCTATCAACAACCATTTGGTCCTAGATATGGAAGAGGCTATGGTGTTCCTACTCCACCCCCAGCAACCTCTGCAACCTAATTTGTTTGTTCCTCCATAGACTAACCAGGTTGCGCAAACTCCCCACGAATGTCATCATATCATGTTACATCTTAAAAAAAAAAAGAATCCTCGTCGTGTTTGCGGATAATGTTTATGGAATTATAAGTCAGTGATAATTTGAGTTTTATTCAAAATATATTGATAGTTTATGGTTGTTTTTGGGCGAAATAATTGTTTTTTTTAAGTTCCTTTTAGAGGATGAATTTTTTTTCCTAGATAAGTTGAACCAAACATGCACATAGTGTGTGAATTTTGACTTCAAATGATTGATTTTAACATAGAAGAAAAGTTGTTTTGGGATGTAATTGCAAACCCAAGGCGTGGCAACCATTTGTTTGACATACAAGAAGAACTTTGTTTGAAATTTAAACTTGGGATGAGATCCCTCCCAGCCCCCCTCAAGTGCAACCTGTGCAACCACCTGCGCTCCTCCTCCTCCTCCTACTTTGCCTGATATAAAAGCACATGATCATTTCAAATTGCAACAAAATAATATAAATTTGTCTGTGTTTATTTTAAGATAATAAAAAGAGGGATAAAAAGAGAGAAGATCATAAATAAATCAAATAATTAGGAATAAGAAAAAGAGAGTGATAAAAGATATCATTAAAATAATTATACAAATATTAATATAATACAAATAATATTATCACTTTATTTTGTTTATAAACACCTTAATTAGAGTATTTAATATGTATGGAAGTTTTAATCCTCTTAGTTAGAGCTGCTGGTGACTAGTTATACGTAAAACTTCTCACTCTTCTTCATGCTGATGAGGCTTCTAGATAAATTTAGCAGTGAGAGTTTGACTAATATGTACCAATTCAAAAACCCTCTGACTCAATATAAATATTGCAAAAAATAAAAATAAATCTGAAACTAAGAACTCTTCCTCTAACGATCAAACTCTCATTATTGAAGTTTTTTTTTACATTTTTTAAAGTTCTAAGGTACTTGTTTAGAATAAGTACTTTACGTGATCACAATTAACCTTTTCTGTTGTGATGGTAATGATTATTATTGTGATGTTCCACATTTGCTGATATTTCTCATGTTGGACATTTGTTGACATGATCCAATCTACAAAAAATCTGCACTGAAGATGATGTTAAAGAGTATTGTACTTTAGTTTCAGTGAAGGTAGTTGATTTATATGTCTTAAAAAATGAATAGAATTGCTATTTTTTTTGGAGGGTGGATCTGGGAGGTGAAGGTTTTAAGTAAACTTAGCCCTTGCCTAGTAGTGTTTTAAAATAAGGGGGGAAAAGTTTTAGATATAGTATCAATTTATCCTGCAACTCTTGAAGCCGCCTCTGTTATTAAATTTTATGAACATATCAAGATTCCCAAAAACTGTTTTGTTTTTTAAGTTTAACCAACATATAAAATTTAGTATTTAATTTTTTGTCACTTAGTCTTACCCAACTCACACATAATTACTTGTGGTCTAAAATAAAAATAAAAACAAAATAAAAGTAACGAGTGTTCCTACCAAAGAATTGGTGATAAACAAAATTAGACAAATTAAATGTCAATTGGGATTTAGGAGACATTGAACATTAAGTCTCAATGAATTGTGTAATGGGGACAGGCTACATCCGATGGACCGGGGCTCACTCTTCCTAATTCTCACAAAATCAACCAATCAACCTAGAATAATACTTTCTCTATGAGAGTCAATTGCACTATAACAACGGGACCAAATACCATATATATAGTATTGTGTACATCACATCAATTCCAAGAGATTTGTATGGAAGAATACAATTTTACCTGTAACATGTAAATTTCATGATAGTCATTAACTTATATGGTCACACATTTGTCATGTAATATCTATTATCCTAAGGCATATATAATTCATGATACATAGTAATCACAATGCATGAACAATATTAATATATCCTACATCATTTTCATTTTCTATACGAAGAAACTCATGATACCCAATATATATATATATATATATATATATATATATAACAGTAGAGTTCTATATAACTATTGAACAATATACTGATTTTTTTTTATTATAATAAGGAAAGTACCATAATAATACCAAGTAAGGTAATCTTTTACTTTGTTTTATTATCTCTTTTTTGTCATTTATTTGATACAGCAATGGATAATAATTATTGTAGTGGGAATAAGAAAATAATTTATACTATTTTTGTAGAAAAATATTGCATTTTAATCCCTTTCCCTGATTGCAAACAAACCATGTTACTTCTTAGAGAAATATGATGTGTTATAGGGAAAAGGATAAATTAGTATCAAATCATTCTTTCTCTTAGGTCTTACAATTTTTACATATCCTTTCTTTTAAGCTTTTAAGTAGTACACTGTAAAATTATTATTATATAGTACGGGATAGTAATTAAAAACTATTATTATATGTATTTAAGCTAAACTGTTTAATATAAAATTTAAAAACTTTATACTTATAAATTATAACCAAAAAATGAAATCTACTATTGATTTCACAATAATATAAAATCATTAAGTAAAATGGGAAAATAGAACAGACATATATCTCTTTATATTTTACATAATAATTATCATATTTTTATAGTTTTCTTTATCACAAAGTAGTTATTTTTGTTTTTTATTACTAATTTATGTAGTACTATTCTATGTATTCATTTGAAAATATTTATTATTATTTATATTCTTTTAACAAAATTTTCATTTTTTATATGTTATATAGTTAAAAATTATATCATTTTTTATTTTAATATTACTTTTACATTTGTATTTGTCTATTTTTTTAGTGTCCAGTACAAGATGACTTTTTATGGTTATAATATTATTTTATATATGTTTATTGATTACTAATTTTATTGTTATTGTAACATATTTTTCTGGTTTTGATAAAAAAATATAATTTATCAAATAGTTACAATGATATTTATCTTTTTATTTTATTGTTATTAGTATCTTTATACTTTATTTATAAGTTAATATTGATATTTTATTTTAATATTTTACAAGTTATAATATTACTTTTTTTGTATTAATATAATATTATTTAGTACTAGTATTTAAGTATGGATGTTTTATATATAATATTGTCTTGGTATAATATTATTTTATTATTTTTATTTAATAAAACCTTTATAGTTTTTAATTTTTATGTCTGATTTTATTATTTAGTATTTTATAAGTTGTAATTATTATAACATATATTGTTATTATTTTATTATTGCTATTATTATAATTTTATATTATCATTTCTTATTTCTTATAATATCATTTAAACTTTTTTATTGATTAAAATGATCAATTTATATATTAAATAATAATAATAAAAATATAAAATGTAACAACCAATGAGACTTTCATTAATATATTAATATTATATTCATTTTATAAGGTATTATCTATTAGTGTGTCAAAATTATATCTTGTTTATCCTAATAATGATTTTTTTCAATGATATGTCTTTTCAAGGGATTGTACATTAATATATAACTTAGGAATCATAGACAGTGTCAAATAATATATAACTTAGGAATCATAGACAGTGTCAAAGCCCCTTGACACCATTATTACTAATGTCCACATATAACTCAACTTTTTCAAACAAAGTTTTATATGTATAAACTTTTAATTCAACATCATATCATGCTTTACATAAGAGAAACCATCGTTCAAAATATCCAAGAAAAAACTTGTTAATATTAATTTAATTTTTAGGTTGATTTTCTACAAAATATGTGTTCGACTTGTGATTGGGATGCATGATGTGTCAAGATAAGTATTTGACACATGTTGCTTCATGTTCAAAATAAGTTTGGAATTCAGTTCACATGCACACTTAATAGATATAGATAGAAGTTTTAGATGAGGTATATATGATCATACAAACAAAATTACATAAAAAGAAGTGATGTTAACCAACTACTTGTACACCTCACCTCCCAATATAACGTTAAAAGTCAAATGAAACATACCAAACCCTAATTCTTGTGGGAATAACGGTGTCATATCAAGATGATCCTCCAGAGTTTTGTAGCGAGATCAACAAGCCAACATGAATGATTCATGAATCATTTAAATTGAGAAGCATATCAAATCAAATCAGATAAGTTAATGCATGCATATTACCATAGGTGACATAGGTAAAAAAAAAATAATGTGTGGATCCGAGAAACTTTATTTGTAAAGGATAAGAAGTTACATACTTGCATTATTTTGTAATGTCTTGTTGTTAGAGCTAACAACCACTACAATTGAATACTTTTAACATTGCCACTTTGACATTTTTAGATTTTTGATAAAATCAATGTTAACAAAAGGACAATGACATATTTGTAAATAATATGAGTTCATTAACATTAGTTGTTGAAGAACTGATATTATTTTTTACTTGTTAACATCGATTTTTAAAAAATCGATGTTATTTTACGCTTGTTAACATTAGTTTTTCAAAAATAGATGTTGTGTTTTGATGTTAACGTCAGTTTTTATAAAAACCGTATTTTTGTATATTTAACTTGTTTCGTGCTCACTCTCACTCTCACTCTGTTCAAGTCCTCACTCAGCACTCTCACTTTCACTCACAACTTTTTGTGATGCTCTTCCACTTCTCACTCTCAGCAGTCTCACTCTCGCTCTCTCTCTGACTGACAACGCGACGACGACGAGGTTACGAAAGGAGAGGTCATGAAAGGTTAAGATTTCACCTTTTACTTTTAAATCCTTTCTTTTCATCTTTTTGTTCTTTTCTCCGAATTTTGATCCCCTGCTCTGCTCCTGCTTTCTCGATCTTCCTTTCAACTTTTGAACTTTCACAGGTAACCTGACCGCAAATTTCGTATTCTAAAGGGTTTTTCATTGAAGGTCTTTCGTTTTTCTTCAATTGTTTCAGCTTTGGGATTTGAACTCAGCTTCTCTCGGTTTCTGTTGTTGCACAAGGTAAACTCCTATATAGTCGCGTATCTGATCTTTCATCTAAATCTTTTATTGTGATGTTAATTTTGTATTGGATATTAGCATGTTGATCTTGGATGATTTTGTTCTTTGGATTTTAAAGAAAAAGAAAACTATTGCTGCTTTATGAAATTATTTATCATTATTTGTCTTTGGTAATTTTATTATCATCTGATACATTGGTTGAAGTTGAAGCTCACTCTTCTTTCGTAAGTTTTCTATCTTTTTCTCCATAAGCAGCAACTGCCTTATGTTGGATCAAGTGGCCTCAGAATAATTAAGAAGGGGGGTTGAATTAATTATTCCTAAACCCTTACTAATTAAAAATTTACTCTTCTAAGGCTTTTACTTATGTTGTTAAGAGAATAAGGAGTAGAAGAGAAATTTAACCAAAAGTAAAAGCGGAAATTAAAATGCACAGCGGAAAGTAAAAGAGTAGGGAAGAAGGAGACAAACACACAAGAGTTTTTATACTGGTTCGGCAACAACCCGTGCCTACATCCAGTCCCCAAGCGACCTGCGGTCCTTGAGATTTCTTTTCAACCTTGTAAAAATCCTTTTACAAGCAAAGATCCACAAGGGATGTACCCTCCCTTGTTCTCTTTGAACCTAGTGGATGTACCCTCCACTAGAACTGATCCACAAGAGATGTACCCTCTCTTGTTCTCAGTCAACAATCCAAATAGATGTACCCTTCAATGTGTTAAGACAAAGATCTCAGGCGGTTAAACCTTTGATACTTTGTGAATGGGGATACAAAAGAATTCTCAGGCGGTTAGTCCTTTGAAAACTTTTGTATAAGGGAAAGGGAAGAATCAAAAGAATTCTCAGACTGTGTCATTTTGAATTCTTTGACAAGGGAGAAGGGAGACACAAAAGAATTCAGGCGGTTAGTCCTTTGTTCTTTTGGAAAAGGGAGAAGAGAGACACAAAAAGAATTCAGGCGGTTAGTCCTTGGCGAATTCTTTTTGGCAAAGGGAGAAGAGATGAAAAGAATGAATAGCACAAGTTTTCAAGGTTTAGAAAACCAGAAAACTTTGGAAAGCTTTTGGTACAAAGAAGAAGAAGAAGTTCAAAGAGATTCAAGGCTTGTAAAGGATTGTATAAGATTAATTGGATTGATTTAAAATGCAAAACAAAGCCTTGCTTTTATAGACTCTTCATGTCTGGTCAAAAGGACCATTTAGAAGAGTTATGACTTTTAGAAAAACTTAAAACCAATTTGAAAAAGTCAAAAACCATTTGAAGAGTTACATCTTTTGATTTATTCAGAAACAATCACTAGTAATCGATTACCAAATCAGTGTAATCGATTACACAAAGCTTTTATGTGAAAGCATGTGACTCTTCACATTTGAATTTAAATTTCAACATTCAAAGGCACTGGTAATCGATTACCAAAACATTGTAATCGATTACAACTTTTTTTTAAATCAATTGGAACGTTGTAAATTCATTTGAAAACTTTTTCGAATCCATTTTGCTATTGGTAATCGATTACAACAGTCTGGTAATCGATTACAACAATCTGGTAATCGATTACCAGAGAGTAAAAACTCTTTGGTAAATATGTTTTGAGAAAAATCCATGTGCTACTCAGTTTTTGAAAAAAAACTTTTCATACTTATCTTGATTAAGTCTTCTCTTGATTCTTGAATCTTGAGTCTTGAATCTTGATCTTGATTCTTGGAAGCTTGATCCTTGAATCTTGATTCTTGATTCTTGAAATCAACTTTCCTCTTGAATCTTGAAGTGTTCTTGATTCTATCTTGAACATCTTGAACTCATTCTTTGATTGACCTTTGAGCTTTTTCTCATCACCTTTGTTATCATCAAAACATCTTTGAATCAATCTTGATTCTTCATGAAGCTTTGCTTCTACACCTTATGGAGCTCAATTGATTCTAAAGAAAAGGAGAAGAGTAGAAGGGAAACGAAAAACATATTTCAGGTACCTAAATTGGATTTGCCTAAATTGAACACCAGGATTAGTGGTTTATCTGTTTTCTCTATTTTTTTGGTACACGAAGATGGTTTTCCTTCTCTTTTTCTTGGTTGAATTCATTAATTGTTACTAAATAACTTAAATTAACCAAAAAATAGCTTGTTTGTTGAATTGTATCATTTGAATTCCATTCTATGTCTTGGGTGATTCCCATATATAGTAAAAATAAGGTATTGGATATTAGGTATTGCATATTATTCATATTTAGAAACTAAACTAAAAATAAGGTGTTATTAAACTCACAAGCATGAGATTAAGGAAGGTATGAAACATATGAACTACAATTGGTATCTTTTTTGCAAATGACTTTACCAACTACTTAAAATTTTGAGTCCATGCAAAACAACTAAGTAACGAAAACATATGAAATTGATCACTTGGTTCAACCTCATTAGGGATGATTTTCCAACATTAACTTAAAAAACATGAAGACTAAGTGGAAAAATTGTAGCTAGCTATATAATATACATTACCATAAAGGTTAGATGAATATTAGTTGATCCACATGTTAGATAATCTTTCTTTGAACCATCTTTTATTCTTTATTGTAATTTTTATCACGTTAAGTATTAACATCAATTACTAGCTTAGCCTCTTCATTTTTTGGTGAAATTCCGGTGCAGATGTATATATATATATATATATATATATATATATATATATATATATATATATATATATATATATATATATATATAGAGAGAGAGAGAGAGAGAGAGAGAGAGAGAGAGAGAGAGAGAGAGGTAAGATATCTCTATCATGTTAACAGAGTGCTAGCTGCTGATAAAAAATTGGTAACTCACTTCCAAAATCAAAAGATCATACAAATAAATTATTTTATAGGTAAAATATATACAAAATATTAGGTAAGCAATACAGATTCAATTTATCCTTTCCACTGAAACACTCTTATAACGTTAATATCTATTGAAGTTACCAAATATCCATGAAACACATTATAACTAACACCAAAGATAATTTTATCAATAAAATAAAAGGAGAGCATGTTGTGTTACTGCTGCTTCAGGTAACTTTACTATTAAATAAATTTCAAATTGAAAAGGGGAGTTAAGAATCTATCATTTGTTTAATTCATCATGGAAAATTAATAAGCTTTAGGTGCTAAATATTATACAAACAATATTCACCTAATAGAATCCTCTATTATTCTCGTGTTAGGTATTTCCAATTTAAATTTTCCATTACAGTGCTTCCTATATGTTTAGTTTTCATGCACAATCATTCCTTGTGATATTTTTACCCCTGAAGACATGAAACCTTGCCACAAGATCTATTTAGTTTTCATGCTCAATGCACAATCATATATATTTAGTTTTTTTTTACATATATGGTGTTCTTTTTTTCCATATATCATCTTTGGTTTTGTAATGAATTTGAACAGACTAAATGTAAACTTTGATTTTTATTTGCACGCATTACTTGTTTTGGTTCAAGAGTTGTGCTTCAATTGATGGCAAAGCCTGAGTTTTGAGTTTAGATAGGAAGATATCATGAATTGAACAACTCCTCCAATTGTGCTGCTTATAAACTTCTTATTCCATCTCACATCTCACATTTTTATTAAGAATAAAAAGAGAAAACTTGTTGGTCTTCTATTCATGCTTTTACCTTATCTTTTGATGGTGTATTATTTGATAGTAATTATTCAATAATAATTTGAGTATAATATAATTTATTGTCTAGATTTGTACTATTTTCAATCTGCAGGTTTAATTAGGATAACATTAACAAAATAGACAAAATATTTTTAAAAAAAATGCAAAAACAACATCAGTTTTTATCAAAACCGATGCTATAATTCTTAAAATATCTATTTTGATCAAAATTGATGTTGTTTTTGCATTACATCGGTTTTATCCAAAACTGATGTTGTTTTTGCATTTTTTTCTTTTTTCTTTTTGTATATTTCTTACTATATGACATTGGATCCTTTGTTGTATAATGAAGTTCAACATCGATTTTCATAACCGATATTAAAATTGATACTTTTAACGATGATAGTTTCAACATCGATCGATTCATAATCGATGTTGAAAGTCTAAAAAATCTATGTTAAAAGTCTATTTTCTAACCGTGAACATACCAAATGTAAGTGTCAAAGTCTGAAAAAAAACATTTGCTTATTTTATTATGTGTGATAGAATTCAAACCCAACCATATGTGTATTTTGTCCAAACCTTTGAGAAACATTGACTTTCATGGAACAAATGTTGTATGGATTTCAGCTCTGGTAGGCAACCATGGTACATGAATATTTTCCACTCCTCTTTCCAAAATAAGCTATTTGCGCAAAACTCACATAATATCTTCTAGTTTCATCCTTACAAAGATACATGAATAGTTTTTCTTTTCCTTTTTTTAAAGGCAAGGATCATGATACTTCCTTTTTGTCATGTAGATAACTAATCTTTGTTGAAAAATTTCGTTGACCACCTTTAACGTAGTCTTCTCTCTTAATTTTTTTTTTTATCTACAACTTAAAAGATCTAAGCTTAGTACCATTTGGACCAATGTAATTGAAAGCCTTATTACTAGGATATTGGGCTTGAAATAACTCAACCTTGGTCAAGGCTCATAAGTTTGAACAATTAATGTAATGTAACCAAACGTGCCTTGTCTTTGGAATTACTTGTGCGCTTCCTTATTTGGTCCAACTTCCTGGCATTGTTAGATGATTTAGTTTAATTTTTCTCCAAGTCATGACTAAATTTAGGGGGAAATCAATCTGCGCACTTGTTTAAGTTTGTTCATCATGATGCCAATCCCATCTAGTAAATTAAAGATTAAAATAAAAACAAAAAAATGTAGGTTGTAATAATATATCTTCATAATCTACCTAAAGTAATTCTAATAACATAAAATTTTATAATGATTTTACTTATCACAATCACAATCGTAGTTCAAATAGATCTACCACTACCACTAAGTAACTTTTTTTAAATTGTCAAATGCTGACATCTAAGTGATTTTGTAAGGCTAAAGGACATGTACTATTTGTTAGTACATTAAATCCCAATATAAAATAAAAATAGCAAAAGAGGAAGGAATGTATTATTGCATGCACCTCATCTATATTGTATTTATCATATCGGTGTGCACAGGTTGAAGTTTCAGATTAAAACACTGTAGCTAGGGAGAAGTGTTAAACAAGTGGCCTCAATAACTTAAGAGGGGGGTGAATTAAGTTTAAAAAATTTTCCCTAACAAATTTTAATTCTCTCTTTAAAAGAAATATGCAGACTTAATATGCAGAAAAGAAGTAATGAACAATTTACTTGATGCTTCTTTAAATATGCAAAGTAAAATTAAACTGCAATAAAGTAAAAGAGTTTAGGGAATAGAGAATTGCAAACTCATTTTTATACTGGTTCGGCCACGCCTTATGCCTTCGTTCAGTCCTCAAGTAATCTACTTTAGATTTCCACTATACTTGTAAATCCCTTTATAACTTCTGAACCACTCAGGGATACCATTTCCTTGTGTTCAGAAAACTTTACAAATCAAGAGACCCACTGCCTCTTGATTAACAATAGTTTGCTTTGAAGTACAGAAAAATGTTTTTCTCTCTTTTAGAGAAGAATGATACAACTTGAAGAACTTATAAGAATCCTTAATGATTTTGCAAGTGTTTGGCCAAAGGTTTTCTTGAGAGAGGATAGGACAATGAATGTTCTGAAAAAACTCTAAAGAATTTCGAACACAAGTCACATATTTATAGGCCTTTGGTGACCTTTCAAAAAACTTGTGAAGAGTTATGACTTTTCAGAGTTATTTTTGAATTTTCCTCACTAGTAATTGATTACAGATATGTGGTAATCGATTACACAGTTAATTTTGAGGATTCATGGCTTTTCAGTTTGAATTTCAAAACTATCCGTTACTGGTAATCGATTACACAATAGTGGTAATCAATTACAGCCTTTAAAATTCAAATTCAAACTTTTCTGAAAGCTGTTTAAAATCATTTTTGCTTCTGGTAATCGATTACAACCTCTGATAATCGATTACTAGAGAGAAATACATAATTTTCAAGATGTAATATTTACTTAAAAACTTTATAAGATACTTGAAAACTTAAGTCTTTTAAGGCCAAACCTTTGCAACCTTTTTAAGAGATTCTTTTAACATATAAAGGTCTATTGCAAATCGTTTCTCTTGATTTCTTGATCTTGACTTGAATCAACGTTGAATAGCTTCAATCTTTTGGCATCATCAAAATCTTCATACAACATATGCACTTACAATCTTCCCCTTTTTGATGATGACAACAATATGAAAACATGATAAACGATATATGATTTGCAATGCGTGCACTCACCCTTACTCCCCCTTAAATTTGCAATTTATTGCCTAGTTTTAGATAAGATCTACCCTTAGTTTCTCTCCCCCTTCGGCAACATCAAAAAGCTGAAAAGACTGAAGAAAATATCAAAGCCACAAAATATCCAGAGCAAGTAGCACAACGAATAACAAAAACTAATCATCCATAGCAAATATAAAATAGAAGCAAGTGTGAAATATCCAAAGCAAAACATAAACCAATCAAATGCGAAATATCCAAAGCAAAGCACAAAACTAACCAAAGTGCTAAATAACCAAAGCCAAATACAAGGCAAAAATAGTAAAATGTCTAGAAAATTAAGGATTTATAATACTAGAAATGTCTAAGAATTCACAGGAGGATCAAAGCAATGTCAAATGAAGCTCATGTCGCCTTCAAGACGTGTGATACGTGAGTCCATTGCATCAAAGCGATCACCGACGAAAGCCCGAAGATCCCATAGCTCAATTAGGATGTCATGCAATAAGGAAGAGGAGGTATCTCATTACGATGGTGGAGAGGGTGTGCGTTCATCGGGAATGAGAGGTTGCAGGTCTTGTTTACTCACCCATTGGCCATCCATATCCTTTTGGTATCCGAAGGAGGTAATAACACCAACACCAATAGAAAATGATCTTTTAACCTTAACAAAAGGTTCATCCTCTAAAAGAACATTGAAATGCTAAAGAAACAAAGTGACAAGATGAGGATACGAAAGAGGTGCATTGGCCCGTAATGCCTTATGCATTCGGTACCTGACAAGATGGGCCCAGTCAATTTGGCAACTGGTTTGAAGAGCCCAAAGCAAGATTAAATCCTCCTTAGAGGCCTGAGCAAGATTGGTGGACCTGGGAAGCAAGACTCGACAAAGGATATAATGCATGATGCGACACTCAAAGGTGAATGAACTAGCAAGCAATCTGCCGGTTATATGAGCATAGTCATTGCAGACCATTTTACAGGCATCATGACTAGAATAGACATGCTTCTAGTCATCAACTAGAGTGCCCTCAAAAGGAACACCCTGACTGCTCAGTTTAGCCAGAGAATAAAATAGATATTGATCAATAACAATAGGTATTTGATGCACCTCAGAAAAAATGACTACATCTTGAATTTTTAGATTATTGTAAAAGACTCTAACTAATTCAGGATAATATGACAGTTTTAGAGACATAAACTCAACAAATTGAGAATTGTGAAACACTTGATAGCAATCAAAGGTTTCACCATCAAAGAATTCTACATCTAAATACTTAGGATCGAGAATGACACGATTGGAGAATAGGGAATAATACCTTTGATGTTAGTCATCGGAAGAAAACAGAGTCAATGACTTGGGAGATGAAAAAGAAGGAGGATTTGGTGGGTCACCGAATGTGCCGTGGTGGCATTGGCCTGCAACGGTGGTGGTGGAGGATGAACACTTTCTCTTCTTTGAGGGTTCTTCCATTTGAATGAGTTTCTGCAAATTCTGATTGGTGGGGTTTATAAAGAATTGAAAAAAAGAAATTTGAGCTTTGTTTGAAGTGATTTGGACAAGAAACAAGAAAGTTATGGTGATTTGAAGTTTTGAGAGGAAGTGGCGTTGTCAAGGAGAGTGAGGGAGAAGAGGGCTGCGCAAGGAGAGAGAAAATGTAGTATTTATAGACAAGGATGATTACAACTCATGGTAATCGATTACAGGCATAACTTGTAGCTGACCAAGCCCTCTGGTAATCGATTACAACCTATTGTAATCAATTATAAGGCCTGTTCTATGGTAATCAATTGCAGGGAGTGGTAATCGATGACCAGATCCTAAAAACATAAATTTTTCATAAAATCTAACTATTTTTCACTCACAAAACATACATATTCAGAATAACAATCATCAACAACAATTAACAATCAAAACAAGCATCAAAACTCTTAAACACATACATAAAAAACAATCAAAAGTTCAAGAACAATCATCAACAACAATCAATAATCAAAGTATAACTATCAAAACATAATCATCAAAGACAATCAAAACTCAAGAAAAAACAATCATTAAACCTTAACCAACAATAACCATAAAAAAGCAAATACAATCATCAAGGACAATCAAAAAGTTAACAATCATAAGAAAAGAAAATAATAAACAAACAAATTAACTATTGATCTAAGTCATTTATATCTAGGAGTCCCAATTCTCTTCTAATAGCAAAGAAGGTTTCTTTGGGGAGAGGTTTGGTAAGGATATCGGCTAACTAATTCTTTGTGTCAACGAATTCTAGTACACAATCCCCTTTTGGAACATGATTTCTCAAGAAATGATGCCTAATCTCAATATGCTTGGTTCTCGAGTGCAGAATAGGACTTTTAGATAGGTTTATTGCACTTGTATTATCACATTGAATGGGAATATGATCAAGAATTAATCCATAGTCAAAAAGTTGTTGTTTCATCCAAAGTATCTGTGCACAACAACTGCTAGCAAAAATATATTCTGCTTCAGCAGTGGATAAAACAACACTATTCTGTTTTTTACTATGTCATGAAACTAGAGCAGAGCCAATGAAATGACAGGTTCCACTAATGCTCTTTCTATCAGTTTTGCATCCGGCAAAATCAGATCAGAGTATCCTATTAGATTACAAGTGGAATTTTTAGGATACCATAATCCTAGATTAATAGTGCCTAATAGATATCTCATGATTCTCTTAACTGCATTAAGGTGAGATTCTTTGGGATTTGCTTGAAATCTTGCACACATACAAACACTAAACATTATATCAGGTCTACTTATAGATAAATAAAGAAGAGATCTGATCATACCTCTATATTTTTTTATGTCTATTGATTGACCGGTTTCATCTTTATCCAGATAGCAAGCAGTACTCATTGGAGTAGCCATGTGCTTAGCATTTTCCATCCCAAATCTGTGAATTAGGTCTTTGCAATATTTTGATTGACTGATAAATATTCCATTCTTTGTTTGCTTGATTTGCAGTCCAAGAAAAAAGTTTAACTCACCCATCATTGACATTTCAAATCTATTTTGCATATCTTGAGAGAATTCTTTGCAAAGAGAATAATTAGTTGACCCAAAAATGATATCATTAACATAGATCTGTACTAAGAGTATATCATTCAATTTGCTTTTAATAAAAAGGGTAGTATCAACCTTACCTCTTGAAAAACCCTTTTCTAAAAGGAATTTACTTAGACGTTCATACCAAGCCCTAGGGGCTTGTTTTAAACCAGATAAAGCCTTTTTCAGTTTAAAGACATAATTAGGTTTTTCTGAGTTTTCAAAGCCAGGAGGTTGATCCACATAAACTTCTTCTTGGATACAACCATTTAAAAAGGCACTTTTCACATCCATTTGATAAAGTTTAAAGTCCATTATGGATGCAAAGACTAATAACATTCTAATGGCTTCTAATCCGGCTACTGGAGCATATGTTTCCTCATAATCTATTCCTTCTTCTTGATTATATCCTTTGGCTACTAGCCTAGCCTTATTTCTAATTACTATTCCATGTTCATCTAATTTGTTTCTGAATACACATTTTGTTCCTATAATTGGATGATTACTAGGTTTCTCAACTAATTCCCAAACTTTATTTCTTTCAAACTGAGTTGTAGACACAATATTCTTTGATTTGAAAGAAACCCTTACTTGTTTTCCTTTTTGACAAGTATCACATAATCTGTCTTTTTCAAATTTAAGTTTTGGTAAACCAATAACTAAATCTTTAGAAATTAGTTTATTTAAATGTTCTATGTTTATATGGGCAATTCTTCTATGCCATAACCAAGGATCATCATCTTTACTAAGAAAACATTGATCATGATTTGGTGTTTTATCTAACTTTATCATGTAAACATTATTTGATCTATAGCCTATATGCTTTATATTTTTATCATGTTTGTTTTCAATAACACAATTATGAGAGTCAAATGATACTAGATAGCCTTTATCACATAATTGGCTAACATTTAGTAAACTGTGCTTAAGACCATCAACAAGTAGAACATTTTCAATGGAGGTAGATGAATTTGTACCTATTTTTCCGACTCCAAGGATTCTACCTTTATTGTTGTCACCATAAGTCACATGTCCACTATTCTTGGGAGAAATATGAGTGAACTTTGATGCGTCTCCCTCATGTGTTTAGAGCATCCGCTATCTATGTACCAACTTTTCTTCAAAGAAACCTCTTCATCGCTTTCATAATTTTTGGCCATCAAACTTAGATTCACAACTTCATTTTATGAGTCTTCAGATGAATCCATATTGTTGTCTTTCCAAGTGATGTAAACCTTCTTTGCTTTCTTATCATTGAAGGTTTTCTTTTCATATCTTTCTATTCTTTTCTTGAAACTTGGGCAATCAACTCTCAGATGTCCTGGTTGAACCTCTGATGAGGCCATGACTATTCTTGAAGTTTCTAAACCTTGTACAAGAATTAAGCTCTGATATCACTTGTTAAACAAGTGGCCTCAATAACTTAAGAGGGGGGGGGGGGGGTGAATTAAGTTTAAAAAATTTCCCCTAACAAATTTTAATTCTCTCTTTAAAAGAAATACGTAGACTTAATATGCAGAAAAGAAGTAATGAACAATTTACTGGATGCTACTTTAAATATGCAAAGTAAAATTAAACTGCAACAAAGTAAAAGAGTTTAGGAAAGAGAGAATTGCAAACTCAGTTTTATATTGGTTCAGCCACGCCCTGTGCCTATGTCCAGTCCTCAAGTAATCCACTTGAGATTTCCACTATACTTGTAAATCCCTTTACAACTTCTGAACCACCCATGGATACCCTTTCCTTGTGTTCATAAGACTTTACAAATTAAGAGACCCACTGCTTCTTGATTAACAATAGTTTGCTTTGAAGTACAGAAAAATGTTTTTCTCTCTTTTAGAGAAGAATGATACAACTTGAAGAACTTATAAGAATCCTTAATGATTTTGCAAGTGTTTGGCCAAAGGTTTTCTTGTGAAAGGATAGGACAATGAATGTTCTGAAAAATTCTAAAGAATTTCAAACACAAGTCACATATTTATAGGCCTTTGGTGACCTTTCAAAAAACTTGTGAAGAGTTGTGACTTTTCAGAGTTATTTTTGAATTTTCCTCACTGGTAATCGATTACAGATCTGTGGTAATTGATTACACAGTTAATTTTGAGGAGTCATGACTTTTCAGTTTGAATTTCAAAATTATCAATTATTGGTAATCGATTACACAATAGTGGTAATCAATTACAACTTTTGAAATTCAAATTCAAACTTTTCTGAAAGTTGTTTAAAATCATTTTTGCTTCTAGTAATCGATTACAGCCTCTGATAATCGATTACTAGAGAGAAATACATAATTTTCAAGATGTAATATTGTCTTAAAAACTTTATAAGATATTTGAAAACTTAAGTCTTTTAAGGCCAAACCTTTGCAACCTTTTTAAGAGATTCTTTTAACATACAAAGGTCTATTGTAAATCGTTTCTCTTGATTTCTTGATCTTGAATTGAATCAACATTGAATAGCTTTAATCTTTTGGCATCATCAAAATCTTCATACAACCTATGCACTTACAAGAAGGAAAAAATATCTTTAATCATTGTATTGCACATGATGACATGAAGGGTTGGCTTTGATTGGTTGCAACTTGGAAGTTGTCACTAAAAGCCATAGGGTAACTGAAGTTACACAAAAGGGACTTACATCTATAAAGTTTACGAAACATTTATCTAGTGAATAGTGATTATCAACTTTTTTTTTTGTGCAAAATTAGGATACCGGTAGGAAAGAAAAGTTGGTGGTAGTAGTGGATGATTAAAACAATGAAGCAATGGTTCCCACAACATGAGCACTAAGCAGAAAGTGACCTTTGAACTTGGAGAGCAAAGGGTGTGAATGGCAGCATTCTATAAATGACAATTTAATCTTGTCACCATAACACCATTAATAATAGAAAAAGTTTAATCAATGTCTTGAGGATATTGGTTAAAAAACATAAAATATAAATATTTTTATTGAAAGATAAAATTGTGTTGTCCATAATTTTTTTTACGCTCTCCTGTAATTTAGATAATAAATATTTTTTTTAATTCCTTAACCAATATCCTGATCGACCCTTAATAATAATATGAATATATTTATTATACTGATATATATCTCTATATCTCAAAACTCGGGATATGACCCAAGTGGAGGCCACAATATTGTGTTATTGATTAATAAAATGAGAAAGACTTTTGATTCCTGTGCACCAACACAATTCAATATTTAATTTATCTATCATATTTGCATGGAACTCAAGAGGGTTGATGATCTCTTCGTTGTTTTTAAAGAAATGATTTTTTTTGTATAAAAATAATTTGAAAGCCATATTTAGAAATATTTTTGAAATATTTTTTTAAGTTGAATGAACTAAACTCCTAACAGATATACCATTTGCCCCTTATGAAGGCACGAGCTTGAATCCTTGTATTTCCCCCATATAAAACATGAGGGAAATTCATCTCCAACGTCACCCCACATACATTACTTTAAAAGGGTACATGTTTATCAAGAGGTCTAGTTTAGAGCATGTTCATGTGCATGAGTTGCAATATCTCTGTTTTTGATTTTTATGAATAAAAAAGAAGATATATGTGTAGTCACAAATAAGGGTTCATTTCACATACACAACATTAGTACACCCATGTTTATAAATGTTTATTAATGTTCTTAATCAATAATCACTGACATTGCACCAATTTTCATTGCACCAATTTTGAAATGTTGTGGCAAGTTCAGCTCTTAGCACTAATATCAGATCAAATGGTAATTTAGAATCTTCTAATAATATTTGTTTTATAATTTTTTATTTATTTAAGCTCATTTTTAGTAAAAATAAAATTATATTCTCATTAAAAATTACAAGCACATAAATTTTGAACAATAAACTTTATAATTTAAGAAAGAGATAAAATAGAAATAATAATAAATAAAATGCATATGTAATGTAATGAAAATAGAAAAAAAATTATAGGTTTTTAATTAAGGACAAAATTGAAGAACCAAAATTCCTAATCTATTATGAGGGAAAGTCAACAACAAGGAGAAATAAGTCAACACACAAACAACTAAAGACACTGTCATTGTCATTGAACTAATGTACTGGTTTATTGGCAATCAATCCCAAAGAGACAGAAACCTGAAGGTCTCTAGGGTGGACAGGAAAATGCAGGGTGTAAGTAAATGTTGAAAGTGTTTTTTTTTTCTGTTCTTATGTTTTCATTTTTCAATTTTATCTGAAACAAGGATCCTGCAACTGTGGCTCGTGGGATTTACTCAACCTGGTTGCTGTCTTTGGTTTTATCTCAAATTATAGAAGGAAAAAAAGAAAAAATGATAAAAAAAAGAAGAGAATGTAGGGTCATGTGCATCCATCCATACTTTGATGTTATCCACTGGTAGTGAACAGAAACACAAGATGCATGTTTCTCTCCCTAATCTCTCAATCATGTGCATATATTATTTTGTTCTCTATACATTGTCTTCTGTGTTCTTTAACTCTTATTCCATGCCACCCCCATGCCTTGTTATTGTATTCTGTATACATATATGTTAATAACTTGGTAAAGCTTTCTAAATTAGTTTTTAAAAAAGATTTTTATTAATTGGGAGAATTACAGTATCCTCTCTTGAGATCTTCTTAAATAATTTCACCCCTCTACTTTTGTAAAGAACACTCACATCTCCACCTTTTATTTATAACATAAAAGAATAACCCTTTAAAATTTGTTTGTTCCTCTTCATCTATAGGGTTTTTTTTTTTTTTAGAATAATCTATAGGGCCTTTGTATACTAATTTATGTTCCATAAACAACAAAAAAAAAAATAGTGAAAAGAACAATGAGAGAAACATAAAGAAAGAAAGATGAAATACTTTACTAATTCAGAGCAAAAATATTGGGAATATTATGTTATCTTGGAACTTTTGAATGTAGCCTTGCTTTACGCGGGTTCCTTTTGTGGTGCTCAGAAGCTGAATTACCAGGATAGTGCATTTCCAAATCATCCCTCAGGTGTCTGGACAAATAGTGTTTCTTGTAGAATTATTGTAAAAAATTATTGATAAAGGACAATGGTGTAGAATTACTTCAGGTAAACGGTGATAAAAGAAGACGATTGGAAATTAAAACACAAGTGGATAATTGTGTTAGGTGCATGCTTCAGCCAGTGACAGCTGTTGGTTTTGTAGAGAAAATTATAAAAAAATAGAGGAGAGAAGAGAGACAATGCGTATGCGGAGGAAATAGAATTATTCTATTCTAATTCAAATTGTTCTCAGCAGCGATACAATAAATAACAAAAGATAAACTAATTAGATAACAAGATATTAGCAAAATAGAATATTAAAACTAACTTGCTCCTTAAAGATAAGAATCACTTATTTGACTAGGCTAATCCATTAAAACTGCCTTACTCCTAAAATATAGGGAATCAACTTATTTACTAAATCCTATTTTAAAAATTAAAAAATAAAATATTATGCAGTTACAAAAGTAAATCTTCAACACTCCTCCTTGCTTTTGGAACTGCAAACTCCAATTCTTTGAGTTCAAGTTTGTTGATAGGTAGTGACTTTGTAAACATGTCAGCTAGTTGATCTTTAGACTTGCAGTAAATTAAGTTTACTTCTCCACTTTGTTGCATCTTTATCAAATAATAAACCTTGATATTGAAATGTTTAGTTTTCCCATGACACACGGGATTGTTTGCAATAGCAATGGCTACTTGATTGTCAACAAAAATTCCAGTTTTGTTCTTTTGAGCAAATAGAATGTTTGGCCTTGTTGTAGTGAGATACATTAGACATCCAATCAAGCTCCCATAATATCCTTCATCAATGTTATAAACACCTTCTTCCTTGTTGAACTTCACCTTTTGATTCATTGGTGTGCTAACAGATTTGCATTCCTCCATTTGAAACTTCTTCAAATTTTCTTTTGCATATTTCCTTTTTTTCATGTTTAGCATTCTTTCAAGATGGCAATGACCAAGTCTCTTGTGCTTGAATTCCGTGGGTGTGACTTGAGTGAAATAGGTTGTATGCTCCTCCTCTGCTAGATCAAATGAAAAGCTTTTACCTTTCATTTTAATCCTTAGAACTTCCCGGCCAAAATTGTCATAGATAAAACAATGTTGATGTTCAAAGGACACTTTAAATCCCTTTTTAATCAACTGACCTACACTTAGCAAGTTTTGGTCAATGTTAGGTATATAAAGAACATCTGATATTAATTTGGTACCTGAACACGTTGAAATTGCAACAGTTCCTTTTCCTTTTACAGGAATATAGCCACCATTCCCAATTCTAACCTTTGAGACACTAGTTGGCTTCAAATCTTTGAATAAAGTCTTATCATATGTCATGTGGTTCGTACAACCACTATCAATCAACCAACTTTCACTTGATTCACTACTCAAGAAGCATGTGACCACAAACAGTTGGTCCTCTTCTTCTTGATTAGCAATCTGAGCTTCCTCATCATGGTGATTTTTGTTGGCGCAGATCATCGCTTCATGTCCTATCTGGTTGCACTTGTTACATTTTGCATCTGGTCTCCTCCAACATCTGAAAGGTGCATGACCTTTTTTGCCACAATGCTGACAAGGTGGATAATTTTTCTTTTTATCCTTACCTTGGTTGTTTGCACTATTTTTGCTGCTTGTTGGTTGATTCTTCTTGAAAAAATCTTTTTTGCTTTCATCAACTTCATGATGTTTGGCGGGCAAAGCACCTTCGACAACACGATCTTGCCTCATCAACCTTCGCTGCTCTTGAGCTTGCAGGGCGTGTAGCACTTCTGCCAATGTGATTTTCGACAGATCCTTTGTGATCTCCAATGAAGCTATAGATGTTTCATACCTCTCCAGCACCGTTACCAAAATTTTCTCTACAATTCTCGAATCAGCAAAATCACTTCCCAACAACTTTATCTTGTTGGCAATACCCAACAATTTGTTTGAGTATTCTTTGATTGTCTCCGACTCTTTCATCCTTTGAAGCTCAAATTCCCTCCTTAAATTTAGCACTTGCATGCTTCGTATTCTATCATCTCCAGCGTATTCCTCTTTCAGATAATCCCAAATTGCTTTGGGTGATTTAAGAGTCATGATTCTGATGAATATCATTTGTGAAACACCAGTGAACAAACATGATCTCGCCTTTGCCTTCTTCATCTTTCTTTCCTTGTGATTTTTAATTTGGGCCATGGTGGGATTTTCAGGCAGCGGATATATTTCATAATCCTCTTCCACAACATCCCATACATCCAAAGACTCCATGTAGGATTGCATTTTCACTTCCCAAAGATCATAATTCTCTCCATTAAAGATTGGAAGAGTTATGTGGGAAAAACTTGCTTCACCTTCCATGGTACAGGTCTCGTAAGAATAAGGCTCTGATACCAATTGTTGGTTTTGTGGAGAAAATTATAAAAAAATAGAGGAGAGAAGAGAGACAATGCGTATGCGGAGGAAATAGAATTATTCTATTCTAATTCAAATTGTTCTCAGCAGCGATACAATAAATAGCAAAAGATAAACTAATTAGATAACAAGATATTAGCAAAACAGAATATTAAAACTAACTTGCTCCTTAAAGATAAGAACCACTTATTTGACTAGGCTAATCCATTAAAACTGCCTTACTCCTAAAATATAGGGAATCAACTTATTTACTAAATCCTATTTTAAAAATTAAAAAATAAAATATTATGCAGTTACAAAAGTAAATCTTCAACAACAGCTTATGTCAGTGTATCCCTCCTTCCTCAATAACTATTTTCATTTTTCTGACAAAAAATATGAAATTATTAATTGTATATTTAATTAAATGTCTGTTAATTGATTATGAATGAACTTTAATCTAGATATTTTAACTTTAACTTTAATCTAGATATCCCTCCTTCCTCAATAGCTTATGTTAGAGTATATGAAATTTTTTAAAATTATGTTAACTGATATTTTAACTTTAATCTAGATTTCTGTAAATAAAATAACTATGATTCTAGATTATCTAACGTGAATCTAGCCAACTATAAATTGATCTATTTATCTAATACTACATTTTGTTAAGCTACTAGTACACATGTAATAAAGATTAGTAGCTCTCTCTATTTTATACAAGCTGTATTTGATACACTTCTTTTAATATTTTCTCTCGACGATAAAATATTAGTATAGATTTTTTTTTCTTAATTCTTTAATTCATCAAGGAAAAGAGACTTTGACTAATCCAGAGTTTAATCAAGAGATAAGTAAAATATGATAAAAAAATTGTTTCTGCCCATTATTAAACTTGATATTATCCGAATGATTCAACTTTAATTTCGGTACAACTAATTGTATCCAATACTAGATCAAATAGAGTGTCCATAAATCATTTTTATATAAAAAAGTGATATTCTCGTGTTAACATTTTTTTTTTGTAGAAGCAAGCAAAAAAATATTTTTTCTATTAGTATTTTTTACTGTAACATCTGTTCTAAAAACTGAGGTACTTATCAAGCTCTGTGTGTTTTGCTCGGATGCCATTGAGAATTGCTGGCATATATAGTTTTATTACCTGTCCAAGAAGCTGTAATGTGTGGTAGCAAAAGTAATTTTTGGAATTAAATTGATGGCCTGCTGAAGAATAACACTGAGTCATTCATAGAATTGGTGTTTAAAATGTCTGTTATAGTAAATGAGGAGGAGTTCAGTTTGTTTGCTTTGATTTTATGGAGCTTACGGAAACAAAGAAATGAAAAATTGTGGAACTCACGTGTGAGGAATGAAACTGGACAGTTTCATTTTAGCAAAAACTCACTGCATAAAAGTCATTCTTCAAGCTTGAATATGATAGATGTGGTTATCGAAACAAATTGCAAGCTGGTTGCAGATGAGATCCTTATGAATGAGGAAGACTGCTCAGAGAGTGGTGTGATCATTGCACATATTGGAGAGATAACGAGAGTGTATCCTAATATCAGTATTAATTTTGTTAGGAGACCATTACTGAGAAGGAATCCATTTAAAGCGGGTAATAAAAGGGAAACAAACGTAGTTTGCCAAAACAGGGAAAAATCCAAAACAACATAAAAGCCTATGCTGTCCCCAACTATTTATAACACCATGAGGCCTTAAAGGAGGCCCAGGACCTCATTTGGATTAGCATCTGCTTTATGTACTTAGTCCATCTTATTGGAGAAAAAACCCATGATTCCACCAATCTATCCACTCTTTTCTGAATTCTATTTACACCAAAGTTGTTACAAAACCACAGAAATAAGAGGTACATAGCCTTTAAAGCAACAAAACAAACAATGACTAATGAAAATTGAACAAGACCCTCTTTCTCCTTTTCTTTTTTCTCCTATCTTTGATGCTTACAACCATAGCCAAGTTAAATAACTAGCAACCTCAAAACCAAAACACACCACCATGAACACCAAAGACCCAAGTTGTGTTGTTGTTGTTGATGGTAATGTTGCCCCAAATCAAAGTTTAAGAAAACAGGTCCAACAACAACACCACAAAAAACAAGTTAAAAGAAGACTCCACACTTGTAGGCCTTATCAAGAAAGGCTTCTGAATATGGCAGAGGCAAGGAGGGAAATTGCTACTGCCTTGAAATACCACAGGGAAGCTATGAGGCAAGCCAGTAAGGAACAACAACAACAACAATAACTGCAACACCATCAGCAGCAGCAACAACAATCACTATCCTTGCAGCCTTCCCATCTTTCAAGTTTTGACCAAGATGAAAGATTCAAGTCTAGGAGAAATCTTAGGATATACCCATCATGCACAACCAAAATTTCAAGTTACATGGATGAGTTTTCTTATTTATCATCCTTCTCATCCCATCCTCCTCCTTCTCCTCCAGTTCCAAACCCTTACTCCAACACTAGTCTGGTTACTTCCTCATTTGCTCATCCACCACCTAAGGCAGAAAACCCCAATTTCACACTACCAGATCATACATTGGGATTGAACCTCAATTTACATCATTTCAAAAATTTAGAATCTACCCATTCCTTAATAACAACAACTAAATAACAATAGCAAATCTCCAACATCATCTTTTTCTCAACTTTCTATTGTGACTGATCAAGATGTTCGTTCGATTGGAATATCACATTCACTGGAAGAGGCTTGCATACAGCTATGGATGGAGAGGGCATGGCTGAGATCAAATCATTGGGAGAGCAACATCAAATGGAATGGAATGACACCATGAGTTTGGGCACTTCAGCTTGGTGGTTCAATTGCTTAAAGAACATGGAACATGAAGTAAAAAATGAAGATGGTGCATGTCATATCTTTGATGAACTCAATGAATTTCCAACCGGGTTGAATAATGCAAATGAGTGGTGCTTAGAACATAGCTCCGAGGATTACTTCCAAGATTATACCGTACCTTGGTAAGTTCAACATAGTGTGTTCGGAAAAGACTTACATCCAACGTAATTAATGTTCTATTCAATCCAACACTGGAGCTCCTTCTCTGTTTAGTGCTTAGGAAAGTGCAAATGGACTTTTTGAAGCTTTGAAATGGCAATCCAAACACACCTATAATAAGTTTCATCATTTTTGAGAAATGGAAATTTTGTTAATTAAGGAAGCACCATTTGTTTATATTTTCTGTTTGGATAAATTTTATCCAAAATCATTTATAAGAGAAGAAAATAAAAAGAAAAAAAAAATAGTTATCTATAAACTAAAATTAATTTATGCAAATATTAAAAATTAATTTTTGAAGAAAATAATATAAGAAAACTTCTACCAAATTAGTTTTATGTGTAAGTTAATCAAACTGGTCATGAATATCTAAACCGGCTTTAGTATTGCTTTTCTATTATTTTTCCTGTCTTACTACATATTCAGCATAGCTGCGAAAAGATTCTATAAATCTTTCCAAGTAAATGGGAAAGAAATAAGCTTAAGAAAGATTCTGTTTCCATTTCCATTTTCTTTTCTGACCCCGTTTAAATAATTGGCTAGTAAGCTCAACAAATGTAACATACATGCATGTAATTAATTAACATAAGGATTATTGGCATAACCATAAACTTACAGGCAATCCTAAAGATAAATTAAGCTTGTCTAGAACAATCAACGATGTTGCTGATGGAATTGATTGTTTCTCTTTATTCATACCATTCACTATAGCATCAAAACCCCTTCTTTTTTTCAGGAATCAATTTTTTCTTTTCCTTCACTTACTTCTAATTTAAACAGTAATGACAGTTCATATTTGTGCTTTGTTTTTTACCGGTTTAGGAAAGACAAAATTAGCAGTACTTTTGGTTTAGGAAAAACCTTATCAATCAGAATTGGAATTAGTTTTCATTATGCTGATTGTTAAGATAAAACTATAGTTTTGATTAGAGAATAATATAAAAAACATGTAAGAAACTAAACTTCAAGAATCGTAGTATGAGAAAAGCCATTTCTCTGTGCTTTATTTTATAGGTAAAAATAATGGAACCAAAAATTCTTAAAAGGAAAAAACAGACAAGAACTAGAAGGCCACACACAGACATTGTTGACAGAAGGACAGGAAAAGGGTATACTATTTGCATCAAAATGGTCCAAGTTCTGTCTTCTGAACAGACTCAACTTAAACAGAAATATAGAGGCCAAGGTTTTAAATATCGGTTGCGGTGGCATTGCGGTTTTGTCACGCTTATTGATATCATGACAAATCATGGACAAATGTGGTTGATGCAGTTTTAATTGTAGTTGTGGACAGTTCAAAACCTTGATATTGTGGCCCAAATCACGGCTGCAAACTATTTTTTAAGATCATATGTATAGCAACTGTATTTTGATATTAGAAAATGATTCAGGTTGGAAAACTTATAGAAAAGTCTAGTAAGCAGGTTGTCAATAGAAAAGAACTCAAGCTTCCACTAATACGTATCAAGGTAATTTTTGCATACTGTAACTTGACTTTTGAATATCACATCTAGATTGGATGACACTTTTATTTTGCTTTTCATCTAGACAATTCATTATTTTTATAATATAATCTTATTGGTTTTGATCTTTTATTTTTCTTCTAGAAAACATAGTAATTTTGATGATATTAATCCAATTAAAATCCATTCTTGATGCATGGAGTCAAGTCAAAATGCTGTCAAAATTCAGAGTTTATGACTATAAAGGCCATAATGGACATGTAATTGCCTTGGATATTACATGATGTTTTCTGGCATGGTCTTAACTTCTACTATGTAAATTACAGGTAGATTACTCTGGATTTATGACTATAAATCCTCAAAGATTTGGGTAGAAATATTTTCCTTATAAAGTATGCGTTTGCTATTTTCTTTGCTAGTCCTCTGACTACTCAGATTTATATTTGGATATAGTGGCTTGTCTCATTGGGGTTTTCATTCTACTGTAGGCAGTGGCAGGTGGTCTCTTGTTGAAACTTCCATTCAACACCATATTTAAGTATCTCAAGGTTGGTTGTAGTCGACATTTGTAATTGTATGTATTCATTTGATGCAACAAATACTAAAATATCTTATTTTGCACAAGGCCTCATTCTGTATGTTTGCGTGTTTACTGGTAATTAACCATGGAGGTGGATAAAATTATTGTATCTCCTGATTTTCATGTATTCGTTGATTGCAAGATATTGAGCCACTTCTTGTTTTATTGTAACTTTTAGGTGTTTAATTAATTAGTAGATTTGTCAGTGTTGATTAGTCATGGTTAATTGCCTTTGTTTTTGCAGATGTTCAAACAATTGCAATGTGAATGAGGTGTATTGGTCCACGTGCAATGTTTTATGTTGCTGCTGCAATGTCTGACTATTATGTTCCTTGGAAGGAAATGATATAAATACAAAATATGCTTCCTTAGTTCTTCATTTCTTGAAAGTTTTAATGTCGTATTGACTTTAAAATTGGTTTACTTGGTTGTGCAATTGGCTAAGGGGAAAGGGTTTATCAATAATTTTCTACTGCTGCATGCTTGCACCAAATGTATTTAGAGAATTTTCCTGTAGCTTCATGTGTGAACAACTAAACATAAGAAAAGATTTCATTTCTAGTTATGCCAAAAATGTTGTCAATGCTTAGGAAACTGGAAAAACTTTTCTCTTGACTTGAGAGTTGTAATTTCCATTTTTTATTCTCTAGGTAGTGGTTAACAAATCGATTAAAAAATCTATATGGACCTATACCATTTTGACAAATACTAAATTGTAGTGATTACTAACATGGCAACAATGTCTTCATACGGGAAAGTTTAGAGTTTTGCTAAAAAAACATGGGTTAAAATGACTTTAGTCTAACTGTGCATCGGATGATACCTTGCATACCAACAAGTGTTCTTTAGGGATGAAGGGAGTACTAATTTTCTAAAGGAACTACATTTTCTATGTTTTGCACTACAAAATTTGTAGAAATGAATATAAGCTATTGGAGATCTGAGATATCATCCCTGGTGAAAGTATCAAAATACTTATTGATAGTGATTAGGTGTTCAAGTTAGTGAGAGGTTATTTTGTTGTTTTTTGCCAACAGGCGTTTGAATATAAAATTAAATGATGTAATGACAAATAGTAACTGGGTTGACTGATATGGTATAGTTCTTGTTTAGGTTGCACAAAGATAGGAACTCACTAAGAATTCTGACATTGGGAGGCTAGCAATAAAGGCCTCTGAGTTGCATTCTCAGCCAAGACATTGTTCCCATCCTGGTAGGACTGATGCCAGGGATGTTGTAAAAACACCAAACTTTCGAAAATCTTAAACTATCAATCTTGGTCGAAGAGATTTAGTTAAGAAGGTTAGTGCTAATACTTCAACGTCTGAACAGCTAGCATCCTTGAATCTGAAGGAAGGGAGGAACACAATAACCTCGAGTTTCTCTACAGTTAAGGGGAAGCAACAGGTTAGCAATCTATAAATTTCTTCAATTTTATTTGAAGTGCACAAGGCTTACTTTCCATTTACATTTATTTTGTTTCTTTTATTGAAATCCTTCTTTTATTGTTACTTCTTTTAATTTATTTATTTTTCATTTGTCTTACTATGAGGTTGATGATCAAATGAATTTGTGGGAATGGAACACTCGTTTAGTGATATCAGATGTAGATGAGACAATTACAAGGTGAGGACACACCTTAGTAAAAGGAAATTGTTTTCCAAATACATATTGTACTACTATGACAAACTTATGGTCAATATTTATTTTGTTAATAGTTTCTTGCTTTTTTCATTGCTAATTTGATCTAGCAAATAAACATACTTCATACTTGGTATCTACCAAAAAGTGCTACTCAGCAATCTTGCTGAAGTGTACCAACACTGAGTGAATCAACGGCTTAACCTCAATCAACCGTACTTTTTGTGTCCTGTTATCACTGAAAGAAAAGTAGACGAGAGGGACTCTATCTATTTATGAAGTGCATGTTTAGTTTTACAGTGCCGATGGTATACCAAGATCAGGGCCATATGTCTGTTCAGTTGTTTGTTGTTGAGTTCAAAGACCATACAAATCTTATTCCACTTCTCTGACTTTTGGTTGCCATTTTATTTTACGTCCTGTCCTATGACTTCTTCAAAATTGGTATGTTGATTACAAAACATATAAGGTCAACACGGTACAACCATGAATACATTAAGATTGGTGGTGTGCGCGTACAATTAATCTTATATATTAGTGCTTTTTAAAAATGCACTTGCCTCTGTATTTTTCACTGAGGTCACCAAACTTTGGCTTACAAGTTCCTTAAATGTTTCCTTCTTAGTGATCAAGCTTGTAGGGATATTTGTATACCTAGGGCATGGACTCATTCACTTACATTATATATATATATATATATACCTTAACTGTCATTCATTGTGAGGGATATTCGGATTGACTATTTGTTAAACTGTTAATTGGGCTGGACAAACTAGATTAACCATCAGCAATCCAATGACCGATTGAATTTGAATTTTTTATAAGCAGATAAAGAATCATCGTTGTATTTGCCTATTAGTTTCCACACCTTTTCTTTAATTTATTTTCTTTTCTTTTTGCTCTTCATTTAATTCTACTCAATGGTTTGATAATGTTAAACTCTTTCTTTTATTTTATGCCTTACAGGTCAGATGTTCTAGGTCAATTCATGCCTTTAGTAGGAATCGA